>NC_060180.1:68782384-69079884 GCF_021184085.1 Oncorhynchus gorbuscha
TCTGACAGGCCAATTGACATCATTTGAGTCAATTGGCGGTGTACCTGTGGATGTATTTCAAGGCCTACCTTCAAACTCAGTTCCTCTTTGCTTGACATCATGTGAAAATCAAAAGAAATCAGCCAAGACCTCAGAAAAAAATTGTAGACCTCCACAAGTCTGGTTCATCATTGGGAGAAATTTCCAAATGCCTGAAGGTACCATGTTCATCTGTACAAACAATAGTACGCAAACATTCCACGCAGCCGTCATACCACTCAGGAAGGAGACGCGTTCTGTCTCCTAGAGATGAACGTACTTTGGTGCACAAGTTCAAATCAATCCAAGAACAACAGCAAAGGACCTTGTTTACCTTTATTTAACTAGGCAAGTCAGTTAAGAACAAATTCTTATTTTCAATGATGGCCTAGGAACAGTGGGTTAACTGCCTGGACCTTGTGAAGATGCTGCAGGAAACAGGTACAAAAGTATCTATATCCACAGTGAAATGAGTCCTATATCGACATAATCTGAAAGGCCGCTCAGCAAGGAAGAAGCCACTCCTCCAAAACCACCATAAAAAAAGACAGACTACAGTTTGCAACTGCACATGGGGACTTTTTGGAGAATTGTCCTCTGGTCTGACGAAACAAAAATAGAACTGTTTGCCCATAATGACCATCGTTATGTTTGGAGGAGAAAGGGGGATGCTTGCAAGCCAAAGAACACCATCCCAACCGTGAAGCACGGGGGTGGCAGCATCATGTTGTGGGGTGCTTTGCTGCAGGAGGGACTGGTGCACTTCACAAAATAGATGGCATCATGAGAAGGGAAATTATGTGGATATATTGAAGCAACATCTCAAGACATCAGTCAGGAGGTTAAAGCTTGGTCGCAAATGGGTCTTTCAACTGGACAATGACCCCAAGCATACTTCCAAAGTTGTGGCAAAATGGCTTAAGGACAACAAAGTCAAGGTATTGGAGTGGCCATCACAAAGCCCTGACCTCAATCCTATAGAAAATCTGTGTGGCAGAAGTGAAAAAGTGTGTGCGAGCAAGGAGGCCTAAGAACCTGACTCAGTTACACCAGCTCTGTCAGGAGGAATGGGCCACAATTAACTTAAACAATTTAAAGGCAATGCTACCAAATACTAATTGAGTGTATGTAAACTTCTCACCCACTGGGAATGTGATGAAAGAAATAAAAGCTGAAATGAATCATTATCTCTACTATTATTCTGACATTTCACATTCTTAAAATAAAGTGGTGGTCCTAACTGACCTAAAACAGGGATTTTTTACTAGGATTAAATGTCAGGAATTGTGAAAAACTGAGTTTAAATGTATTTGGCTAAGGTGTATGTAAACTTCAACTGCAAAAACTATCCTGACCTACTTGTGTGTACTTATGTACTGACATGCACAGTACCAGTCAAAAGTTTGGACACACCTACTCATTCAAGGGTTTTTCTTTATTTTTACTATTGTCTACATTGCAGAATAATAGTGAAGATAGATTCACGCACACTACATGTTAATGTATTTAAATGTACACTACTATTTTTAAGTGGGAGAACTTGCACAATTGGTGGCTGACTAAATACATTTTGCCCCACTGTATACTACCGTTCAAACGTTTGGGGCCAATAAATGTCCTTGTTTTCCATGACTACATAAATGAAATGAGTTGCACAATTAATAGGAAATGTAGTGAAGACGTTGACAAGGTTATAAATAATTATTTTTAATTGAAATAATAATAGTGTCCTTTAAACTTTGCTTTCTTCAAAGAATCCTCCATTTGCAGCAATGAAATCCTTGTAGACCTTTAGCATTCTAGTTGTGAATTTGTTGAGGTAATCTGAAGAGATTTCACCCCCATGCTTCCTGAAGCAGCTCCCACAGATTGGATTGGCTTGATGGGCACTTCCATCACCATATGGTCAAGCTGCTCCCACAACAGCTCAATAGGGTTGAGATCCGGTGACTGTGCTGGTCACTCCATTAAGACAGAACACCAGCTGACTGCTTCTTCCCTAAATAGTTATTGCATAGTTTGGAGCTGTGCTTTGGGTCATTGTCCTGTTGTAGGAGGAAATTGGCTCCAATTAAATGCTTTCCACAGGGTATGTCATGGTGTTGCAAAATGGAATGATGCCTTCCTTCTTCAAGGTCCCTTTTACCTTGTACAAATCTCCCACTTTACCACCTCCAAAGCACCCCCAGACCATCACATTGCCTCCACCATGCTTGACAGATGGGGTCAAGGCATCTTTAAAAATGTTCTGCGTCTCACGAATGTTCTTCTTTGTGATCCAAACACCTCAAACTTAGATTCGTCTGTCCATAACATTTTCTTTCCAATCTTCCTCTGTCCAGTGTCTGTCATATTTTGCCCATCTTAATATTTAATTTTTATTGGCCAGTCTGAGATATGGCATTTTCTTTGCAAGTCTGCCTAGAAGGCCAGCATCCCAGAGTCGCCTCTTCACTGTTGACAATGAGACTGGTGTTTTGCGGGTACTATTTAATGAAGCTGCCAGTTGAGGACTTGTGAGGCGTCTGTTTCTCAAACTAGACACTCTAATGACTTGTCCTCTTGCTCAGTTATGCACCGGGGCCTCCCACTCCTCTTTCTATTCTGGTTAGGGCCAGTTTGCTCTGTTCTGTGAAGGGAGTAGTACACAGTGTTGTACCAGATCTTCAGTTTCTTGGCAACTTCTCACATGGAATAGCATTCATTTCTCAGAACAAGAATAGACTGACGAGTTTCAGAAGGAAATTCTTTGTTTCTGGCCATTTTGAGCCTGTAATCGAACCCACAAATGCTGATGCTCCAAATACTCAACTAGTGTAAAGAAGGCCAGTTGTATTGCATCTTTAATTAATCAGCTTTTAAACAGTTTTCAGCTGTGTTAACATAATTGCAAAAGTGTTTTCTAATGATCAATTAGCCTTTTAAAATGATAAACTTGGATTAGCTAAAAACGTGCCATTGGAACACAGGAATGATGGTTGCTGATAATGGGTCTCTGTGCACCTTTGTAGATATTCCATTTAAAAAAATTCACTTTTCTTCCTTTAGTTTATTTAGCTTATATATTTTCTTACTCTGCATTGCTGTTTAAGGGCTCGTAAGTAAGCATTTCACGGTAAGGTCTAAACCTGTTGCATTCAGCGCACGTGACAAATACATTTTGATTTGATGGCCGCTCTTTTTGACATCACACCAGTTTATAGGTGATAAGATGGCGCTGTCACTGTGACGTCATAGCGATTTGATGTGCTTTTATCTGAGTTATTGACACAAATCGTTGTAACACACACTGGTTTGTCCCGTTGGGTCCAATCGGTTCCATATGTGAAGCCTTCAAATAGAAGAAATAACATTCAAAGGCAGAGTAGTCTTTTGGGTGCGTACTGAAAGCCAGGGAATGGGGACTCTGTTCTGCAACATTCTCAGCAACTAAAGAGTCCCCATGCCCTATGCTATTTCTGTGGGAGTCCCTGATGGACCCAACGGGACAAACCAGTGTGTGTTACAGCGACTTGCAACAATTACTCTGATAAAAGCACATCAAATCGCTATGACGTCACAGCGACGGCTCCATCATGTCACCTATAAACTGGTGTGATGACAAAAAAACGCAGCCATGAAATCGGAATTCCCCCTAAAAAAAACAAACAAGTGAGTTCCTGCAGAGGCAGCTATGTTTGCTCTACCTCTTTCATGAAGACTGGACTACACCCATGTATAACAGGGGTGGTTAGGCCAACTACTGTATGCTTGATGAGTATCCTCGTCTAAGACTTGAAGACGAGGATACTACTGTATGCTTGAGGAGTCTTATGGCATGAAGGAGACCCGGGTTTGAATCCTGGTCGGTCTTACACAGGTGTTGCAGCGGCGGACCAGAGTGAAATGTGCCACAACTTCATCAAAAGGTGAACCTTGACTAAGATCTGAAGACTTTTGTTAGAGCAAGAAACGTGCAACAGCTTCATCAAAGGGGGTCTTCATAAGGGGGGGGGGGGTGTTGCTGAAACCCGACAAGTACCACAAAGCAGCTGTCTGGCCCGAGCGGTCGGGGTCGGCGAGACGTGCCAAGATGCAACCACATCCTGCCTTTTCCCTCTACGGAGGATGTATAAAGATATTAGAGGGTTTCATTGTGCATTTGGTCCACCAACATCAAAGACCACTGACTGAATCATCTAAACTGCCTGTTATGTAATTCCCTTCATAGGATAAATAAGTAGCGGTCGGTTGGTTAATTCTGTTCACATACAGGAGTTATTAGGGAAGTGTTCATGACAGTCACCTGACCACAACAAACTCTGGTAGGTGAATTACTTAGTGCCCAGAGTATTTCAGAGCCAGGCCATGTGGTCAGGAAAAGCACAATTTACAGGAAAGGTAAATTGGGATGAAAGCAGAACTGAGCATTTGGCAAAATACTTGTTTCGTGTTTGCAAAATGTGCTGAACAATATAGTTTTATGAGTCATCGTGACAAGATATGCAAGTTTTTTGGTATCCAATTGTTTTTAGTAGTTACTATCTTGTCTCATCAACTCCCGTACGGGCTTGGGAGAGACAAAGGTCGAAAGCCACGCTTCCTTCGAAACACAACCCAACAAAGCCGCACTGCTTCTTAACACAGCGCGGATCCAACCCGGAAGACAGCCGCACCAATGTGTTGGAGGAAACACCGTGCACCTGGCGACCTGGTTAGCGTGCACTGTGCCCGGCGCTGGTGCGCGATGAGACAAGGATATCCCTATCGGCCAAACCCTCCCTAACCCGGACGACGCTAGGCCAATTGTGCGTCGCCCCATGGACCTCCCGGTCGCGGCCGGCTGCGACAGAGCCTGGGCTCGAACACAGAGTCTCTGGTGGCACAGCTAGCACTGCGATGCAGTGCACTAGACCACTGCGCAGCAGTGCACTAGACCACTGCGCCACCCGGGAGGCCTATGCAATGCAGTGCACTAGACCACTGCGTCACCCGGGAGGCCTATGCGATGCAGTGCACTTGACCACTGCGCCACCCAGGAGGCCTCTGCGATGAGGTTCTGACACAAAATGTTTCACTTCTTGTAATAAGGAGTTGTAGTGTTTGAACTGAACCAAGAACAGAAAGGACCCTAATACTACTTTATTTTAAATGCACAGCTATTATGGGTCAGGAGATATTTCACAATGTCAACAGTCAACGGTGGTGTGGATGACGCATTTCTGGGTTCTGAAAATGAACTCAGAGAGACAGATCGCAACATACTTTTCCAGATGACAGACCTTTTTTTTCAGGCAGACTGAGGTTTTCTTTTATTCGCAGCCAGACACAGTCGGTCTTAATGCTTCGGCCATATGCTGGGAGCCTGGGAGGACAACAGGCCTCAGTGTGGACGCAGCCCGCTGTCCTCTCTCCTCTCCATCACGCTCTCTTGTTCCCTCTCTTCGGCCCACAAACCAGCCTCTGTCAGAGACCCATCAGTAGCACCACTAAATCAAATCTAACTTTATTTATAGAGCACATTTCTTACACAGGATTCATTTCAAAGTCCTTAACAAATCAAATAATAAAAGGTGACATAACACACAATACGTCTCCTAAATTAAACAAATTAAAACTGTAAAAATAATATAAAATAACAGTGAACCTGAGAGACGCATTAAAATAAAATAAAAACTAGGGCAGGGCTGGGCATCCGCCCCCATAGCCCACCTCCGTCCACCAGCCACCTCACACTGCCCCTTTCTCTCGCCTTAAACCCCCCTAGACCAAACTGAGTGAACGAAGCTAACTGGAGGGCTGACCATTGTGATCTTATAAACCAGTTTTATGTAATAACTGGAGGGCTGACCATTGTGATCTTATAAACCAGTTTTATGTAATGGTAATTCGGGCTCCCAGGCATCTCAGTGAGGAGTCACAGTCACTACAGGGTTAGATTCTAGGCTGCATCACAGGCACTGCATCTCAGTGAGGCGTCACACTACAGACACCCTGGTTAGATTCCAGGCTGCATCAAAGCGGTCTAAGACACTGCATCCCAGTGAGGAGTCAGTGAGGAGTCACTACAGACAACCTGGTTAGATTCCAGGCTGCATCACAGCGGTCTAAGACACTGCATCTCAGTGAGGAGTCAGTGACGAGTCACTACAGACAACCTGGTTAGATTCCAGGCTGCATCACAGCGGTCTAAGACACTGCATCTCAGGTCTAAGACACTGCATCTCAGTGTGGCGAGTCACTACAGACAACCTGGAGTCAGTGACTCAGTGAGTCACTACAGACAACCTGGTTAGATTCCAGGCTGCATCACAGCGGTCTAAGACACTGCATCTCAGTGAGGAGTCACTACAGACACCCTGGTTAGATTCCAGGCTGCATCACAGCGGTCTAAGACACTGCATCTCAGTGAGGAGTCACTACAGACACCCTGGTTAGATTCCATCTCAGTGAGGCAGTCACTGATCTCAGTGAGGAGTCTGGGTTAGATTCCATCTCAGTGAGACACACCTGGTTAGATTCCATCTCAGTGAGGAGTCACTACAGACACCCTGGTTAGATTCCATCTCAGTGAGGAGTCACTACAGACACCCTGGTTAGATTCCATCTCAGTGAGGAGTCACTACAGACACCCTGGTTAGATTCCATCTCAGTGAGGAGTCACTACAGACACCCTGGTTAGATTCCATCTCAGTGAGGAGTCACTACAGACACCCTGGTTAGATTCCATCTCAGTGAGGAGTCACACTACAGACATCCTGGTTAGATTCCATCTCAGTGAGGAGTCACTACAGACACCCTGGTTAGATTCCATCTCAGTGAGTCCTGGTTAGATTCCATCTCAGTGAGGAGTCACTACAGACACCCTGGTTAGATTCCATCTCAGTGAAGAGTCACTACAGACACCCTGGCTAGATTCCATCTCAGTGAGGCGTCACTACAGACACCCTGGTTAGATTCCATCTCAGTGAGGAGTCACTACAGACACCCTGGTTAGATTCCATCTCAGTGAGGAGTCACTACAGACACCCTGGTTAGATTCCATCTCAGTGAGGAGTCACTACAGACACCCTGGAATCCAGGATGTAACACAACCGGATGTGATTGGGAGTCCCATATGGCGGCGCACAATTTTCCCAGCATCGTCCGGCTTTGGCCTGGGTAGGCCGTCATTGTAAATAAGAATTTGTTCTTAACTGACTTGCCTAGTTAAATTATATGGGCCATGCTATGTTCCCATTCATTTACAGGACAGTGCAGTAGCCATTCACCAAAACTCAGTAAAGGTACTATAACATGGGGCTGGGAGTTTTTCCTGTTCAGGTCATGTGCTCAGGAAAGAACTCTGAGCCCTGAGTGACTATATCACATAAACAAGCGTTTGACTTCTGAGAAAGAAGAGCTTATAGTAAAAACTAATAAATATTAACTGGAGAGCCTTGAAGTTTAAATCTATTGCCTTTGTATAGGGCGGCTGGATACCGATGTTTAAAATAAACTAAGCAATCAATTATTAATGTTATATAGGTATACACTCACTGGACAGTTTATTAGGTACGCCCATCTAGTACCGGGTTGGACCCCTTTGTCTCCAGAACAACCTGAATTCTTCAGAGAATTCTACAAGGTGTCGGAAACATTCCACATGGATGTTGTTCCATGCTGACGCGATGGCATCAGGCAGTTGCTGCAGATTGGACTGCGGTACACTCATGCTGCAAACAGCCCGTCCCATTTCATCCCAAAGATGCTCTATTAGGTTGAGGTCTGGGGACTGACCAGGCCACTCAAGTAAACTGAACTCGCTGTCATGTTCCAGATATGTTCTACTCCTTAATTGTCCAGTGTTGGTGATCGTGTGCCCTGTGGAGCAGCTTCTTCTTGTCTTTAGCTGATAGGAGTGGAACCCGGTGTGATCGTCTGCTGCAAAAGCCCATCCGTGACAAGGACAGACGAGTTGTGCATTCTGAGATGCTGTTCTGCACACCACTGTTGTACTGGGACATTATTTGTCTGTTAGCTTCCACATGATTCTCGCCATGTCTTTTGTTTGTTGCACCATTCTCACCGTAGACACTATCGTGCTTGAAAAGCCCAGGCAGGCGGTTTCTGAGATACTGGATCCGGTGCGCCTGGCACCACTGATCATGCCACACTCAAAGTGACTTAGGTCACTGGTTTTGCCCATTCTAGCATTCAACCTAACAGTAACTGAATGCCTCGATGCCTGCTTTATACAGCAAGCCACAGCAAATGACTTACAGTCTGTAAGAGCGATTCAAATGGTTCACTCCTACAGACAGTAAGTCACGTGGTCGTGGCTTGCTGTATAAAGCAGGCAGACGGCATTCAGTTACTGTTGGATTGAACATTAGAATTTGCTGAAACGGCCGGCCTCCTGGGCTTTTCACGTACAAATGTGTCTAGGGTTTACAGAGAATGGTGAAACAAACCAAAAACATCCAGTCAGCGGCAGTCCTGTGGGTGAAAACAGCTCGTTGATGAGAGGTCGAAGGTGAACAACAAGAATTGTGCAGCTAACAGGCGGGCCACAAACAGGCAAATAACGGCTCAGTACAACAGTGGTGTGCAGAACAATATCTCAGAACGCACAACTCGTCGGTCCTTGTCACAGATGGACTATTGCAGCAGACGACCACACCAGGTGCCACTCCTATCAACTAGAAACAAGAAGAAGCGGCTCAAGTGGGCACACCATCACCAACACTGGACAATTGAGGAAAAACATTACCTGGTCCGACGAATCCCGGTTCCTGTTGTCATGCTGATGGCAGAGTCAGGATTTAGCGTGAGCAGCTTGAGTCCATGGCCCATCCTGCCTGGTGTCATGCTGATGGCAGAGTCAGGATTTAGCGTAAGCAGCTTGAGTCCATGGCCCATCCTGTCTGGTGTCATGCTGATGGCAGAGTCAGGATTTAGCGTAAGCAGCTTGAGTCCATGGCCCATCCTGTCTGGTGTCATGCTGATGGCAGAGTCAGGATTTAGCGTAAGCAGCTTGAGTCCATGGCCCATCCTGTCTGGTGTCATGCTGATGGCAGAGTCAGGATTTAGCGTAAGCAGCTTGAGTCCATGGCCCATCCTGCCTGGTGTCATGCTGATGGCAGAGTCAGGATTTAGCGTACGCAGCTTGAGTCCATGGCCCATCCTGCCTGGTGTCATGCTGATGGCAGAGTCAGGATTTAGCGTACGCAGCTTGAGTCCATGGCCCATCCTGGCTGGTGTCATGCTGATGGCAGAGTCAGGATTTAGCGTAAGCAGCATGAGTCCATGGCCCATCCTGGCTGGTGTCATGCTGATGGCAGAGTCAGGATTTAGCGTAAGCAGCTTGAGTCCATGGCCCATTCTGCCTGGCGTCAACATTACAGACTGGTGGCAGTGGTGTAATGGTGTGGGGAATGTTTTCCTGGCACACTTTAGGTCCCTTGATACCAATTGTGCAACGGTTCCACACCCCGAATAATTCAGTCTGTTCAGGAGACAAAGGGGGGTTCGACCCGGTACTAGATATGGGTGTACCTAATAAACTGGCCACGGAGTGTATACTGTTCTATGTTATATTATTTCCATTGATGGTATATGCTTTGATTATTTCCTCCTTTGCATTTGGTTTTTCACCTTAACCATGACACTTAGGAGGAAAACAAATTGGGTCTACGGGAGTCATGTTCAATAGGCACAAAGCGGAGGAAAGTGAGTGAAACAGGGAGGTACTCTCTGAAACGTTGTTCCTAAATGAACACAACCCAGACTATGAAAGTACGTTTGACTTAGTCTGGCTGGAAGAAAGTAAATGGTTCTGGAGTATCTGCAAGCCCACGTCTCCCCCCTCTCTCACAACAGAGGGAGTCACAAGCAGTCACACAAACACACTTCCCTTTGGTTGTTTGTGTTAGTCTGTCCTCCACACTTGGGCCTGATGGCCAGAGAGAGAGACAGAAAGAGACAGACAACAGCAAATCACCCCAGTCTTAAAACTGGGGTGTGGGTCAGTCTCCTGCCCAGAGAGACAGAGCATGTGGGCGAGGGAGAGAGAGAGAGACAGAGCGTGTGGGCGAGAGAGAGAGAGAGAGAGAGAGAGAGAGAGAGAGAGAGAGAGAGAGAGAGAGAGAGAGAGAGAGAGAGAGAGAGAGAGAGAGAGAGAGAGAGAGAGAGAGAGTGTGGGCGAGAGAGAGAGAGAGACAGAGCGTGTTGGCGAGAGAGAGAGAGAGAGAGAGAGAGAGAGAGGGAGAGCGTGTGGGCGAGAGAGAGGGAGAGCGTGTGGGCGAGAGAAAGAGTGAGAGGGAGAGTGTGTGGGCGAGAGAAAGAGTGAGAGGGAGTGTGTGTGGGCGAAAGAAAGAGTGAGAGGGAGTGTGTGTGGGCGAAAGAAAGAGTGAGAGGGAGAGTGTGTGGGCGAAAGAAAGAGTGAGAGGGAGAGTGTGTGGGCGAAAGAAAGAGAGAGAGAGAGGCCTCCACCTTCAGCCTGTTAGTCTGATTTGTTCTAATAGAGACGTGAGGGGAAGACCTGTCCTGATCACCTAGGAATCATCCAGAGGAGAGATGGACACACTAAAGCAATAAGCACCTTCACCTACAACATTTATGTCAAGATGTGGACAGCTGATGAGTAGATTGGGGAAATTGACACAAATCCCCTCAACTGAATGCACAGAAAACAAATATTTTTCTCACGCTCATCATCAGTTCATCAACTGGCTTAATGGGGGAATTTGAGTTTACAAATGCGGCACAATTTCTTTAAACTATCAAAATAACAGTCGAGTCTGCTGAGTTTGACACCCTCCCCACCACAAATACACCTCAGGATCCCTGTCCTCTGGGCCCAATACAGAAACAACAGGGATTTGACATGAAGGATGAACTAACACTGGACGGGGCTCCTGTATAACGGACTGGAGAGTGAAGTCTTATGTGCTGTCAATGGACTCGACAACACGCACGCACGCACGCACGCACACACACACACACACACACACACACACAAAATGAGGACATACAGAAAACAAATATGCCCAATTTAGGCACACTGTGTATATACACATCTGAATGGCCTATAATTGCATATACTTGTCTGTAATTGCTTTAGTGACATCAAAGCAGAATTTGAAGGAATAAACCACCCGGTTTCAGTAACCCACTTTACATTCCGCAATAATTATCCTCTCATGACGTAGTTTACAATATCAAACAAAAGGTGGATGACCAATGTTTTGAGTGGGTCCCACACCCATGGGAAACTAAGCCAACAGTCACATGTGTGTTTGGTTTCTGGGCTAGGAATGTGTATGTTAGTAATGTGTCGTCTTGTTGAGTTAACTCATTTTACAGAGTCATGTGTGTTGTGTTTGAACAACTTTGGGAAAAGGCATACTGAGATAAACATTAAGCATACAGTAGAGGTAAGGGCCATCAACTAGAATCAGTCGTGGGCTGTATTTGTTCTTGAGCGGATGGTCAGGGGGCCGGAACATATTTACAAATCATTTGTAGACTGAAAACTGAGCGCAAGAAGCCCAAACAGATGTAATGTTTGACTAAAACATAATTTCAAACCTTGCTTACATTTGTATACGATCACGTCTCCCTATTACGTGTGGGAATACTTAGAACAGATTTACAAAATAAAAAATCTGATTTGCTGTTTTTTTTGTGTTTTTTTTACAGTCTTATATGTCCCCCAAAAGAATAACATTTTCTGTCCTCAGAAAACTTTGGGGGGGCCAGGTTCAGGAACTCTGGTTTAGTCTGTCTGTACAGATGTAAACACACAGCCGCTTCCACTGTGCACATACAAAGAGTCTCACACTGAGGTCTGTCTGACACACAAACATTCACATGTTCACGCACAGGCACGCACACACAAACACACACACGCGCACATACACACGCACGCACACACAAACAGACACACGCACACACACACGCGCGCACATACACACGCACACACAAACACACACACGCGCAAACACACACACACGCACACACACACATGCGCACACAAACACACACACACGCACACACAAACACACATACACACGCACACACGCGCGCACACACAAACACACAAACACACACAAAGTATGCACAAATATTCTACCCAACACCTGAGAAACGTTGAGCTTGAGTTTCATGCACATCTTCGGTTACGACTTCCCCCATCAAACCCTACACAAATACAAACTCTTCAAGACACATACTCTGTTCCAAAGTCCACACTAGTACAATTAAGTAACTTATTGGGCATGCATTCTAAGTAGTATCTTTGTATGGCATTGGAAAGACAGAGAGACTGTATAAACATCCCTAAGGGTCCCATTAACAAAGTCACTGGTACAGTAAACATTCATTTTCTAAGAGGCTGCTCAAAGGGCTTCAGTTAAAACGATCCCCTGTTAAAAAGATTAACAAGCCAGCTTGCCACAATCCCAGCTCATGTTTTCAGACCCAACCACGTATCCTTCAACTTTTTTTCTAAGAGTGTACCATTATCCATACCTCTCTCTCTCTCTCTCTCTCTCTCTCTCTCTCTCTCTCTCTCTCTCTCTCTCTCTCTCTCTCTCTCTCTCTCTCTCTCTCTCTCTCTCTCTCTCTCTCTCTCTCTCTCTCTCTCTCTCTCTCTCTCTCTCTCTCTCTCTCTCTCTCTCTCTCTCTCTCTCTCTCTCTCTCTCTCTCTCTCTCTCTCTCTCTCTCATCCCACTCCCTCTGTCTCTCTTCATCTTTCTCTCTCTCTCTCTCTCTCTCTCTCTCTCTCTCTCTCTCTCTCTCTCTCTCTCTCTCAAAGAGACTACTGCCTGATCTAACAAAACACGGACGCAAAACAGGAAAGCTCGGTTCTCCTTCTCCTGTCAATTAAATTCTATCGGCTTTGCCAAACAGAAGACAGACCTGGATAGCATAGTTCCTTCCTATTGACACGTTAGTTCATTGTTCAAATCAGTATTACAGTTTTTCTCAATTGCTAAAACACTAAAACCCATTGGCTGAACAAAGTTCTCAGTTGCCTGGACTCATTTAGCTAATTATGCAGTCTGTTGTCAATACCTTAAAACATTTCACATGGTAAAACACAATGACAATATTGTTTACTGACTGCTTGAGAGTGTATATCATTTTGATCACTTTGTTTATGATTTGAGAGCAGTGTTTGATTTTGAACACAGGTAAAACTGTTTTGAGGCGAATGTTTCATTTTGCAAGAGGAGTCAGAGGTTATGTAAATAGTGCTTGAAGATGAGGTTTTGTGTTGAATGTTTTCAGGAAATGGAGCAAGGCTTCAGAAATTGTGTTTTAGCAATTGAGAAAAACTGTAACAATGATTTGTTAGTAAAGTTGTCATCATTTGTTCAGTACCTACAAAGGTATTTAAGGTTTGGGGACGTAAAATGTACCACCTACTACAATTTTGGGAGAAGCATCAGTATGCTGAATTACAACCAGATAGGTTTGATGGTATCCTTGCTAGTCTTAAACAGTGTCGGTGGAATAATGTGTGTGTGTGTGTGTGTGTGTGTGTGTGTGTGTGTGTGTGTGTGTGTGTGTGTGTGTGTGTGTGTGTGTGTGTGTGTGTGTGTGTGTGTGTGTGTGTGTGTGTGTGTGTGTGTGTGTGTGTGTGTGTGTGTGTGTGTCAGATATAAATCAAATACATTTTTATTTGTCACATACACATGGTTAACAGATGTTAATGCGAGTGTAGCGAAATGCTTGTGCTTCTAGTTCCGACCATGCAGTAATATCTAACAAGTAATCTAACAATTTCACAACAACTACCTTATACACACAAGTGTAAAGGAATTAATAAGAATATGTACATAAAAATATATATGGATGAGCGATGGCCGAACGGCATAGGCAAGATGCAAGCATTTCGCTACACTCGCATTAACATCTGCTAACCATGTGTATGTGACAAATAAAATTTGATTTGATTTGAAAAAAAAAAGATGCAGTAGATGGTATAGAGTACAGTATATGCTTGATGACCAGGTGGCGAATCGCATCTCTGCATGTCTGGCAGACATATCAGTGTGGATGACGGATCACCACCTCAAGCTGAACCTCGGCAAGACCTCGGCAAGACGGAGCTGCTCTTCCTCCCGGGGAAGGACTGCCCGTTCCATGATCTCGCCATCACGGTCGACAACTCCATTGTGTCCTCCTCCCAGAGCGCCAAGAACCTTGGCGTGATCCTGGACAACACCCTGTCGTTCTCAACTAACATCAAGGCAATTCCTGTCATGCTCTACAACATCCGCACGACCCTGCCTCACACAGGAAGCGGCGCAGGTCCTAATCCAGGCACTTGTCATCTCCCGTCTGGATTACTGCAACTCGCTGTTGGCTGGGCTCCCTGCCTGTGCCATTAAACCCCTTCAACTCATCCAGAACGCCGCAGCCCGTCTGGTGTTCAACCTTCCCAAGTTCTCTCACGTCACCCCGCTCCTCCGTTCTCTCCACTGGCTTCCAGTTGAAGCTCGCATCCGCTACAAGACCATGGTGCTTGCCTACGGAGCTGTGAGGGGAACGGCACCTCAGTACCTCCAGGCTCTGATCAGGCCCTACACCCAAACAAGGGCACTGCGTTCATCCACCTCTGGCCTGCTCGCCTCCCTACCACTGAGGAAGACAGCTCCCGCTCAGCCCAGTCAAAACTGTTCGCTGCCCTGGCCCCCAATGGTGGAACAAACTCCCTCACGACGCCAGGACAGCAATCACCACCTTCCGGAGACACCTGAAACCCCACCTCTTTAAGGAATACCTAGGATATTAAGTAATCCCTCTCAAAAGTTTTAGATGCACTATTGTTAAGACTGTCCCACTGGATGTCATAAGGTGAAAAAAAGATGCTCTGGATAAGATGTCTGTAAATGACTTAAATGCTAAATGACTTAAATGTATATACATATGAGATGAGTAATGTAGGTAATTACATTACATTACATTGTAAACATTATATAAAGTGGCATAGTTTAAAGTGGCTTGTGATCCATATATTACATCCAATTGTTAATTATTAAAGTGGCTAGAGATGAGTCAGTATGTTGGCAGCAGCCACTCAATGTTAGTGGTGGCTGTTTAACAGTCTGATGGCCTTGAGAAAGAAGCTGTTTTTCAGTCTCTCGGTCCCAGCTTTGATGCACCTGCACTGACCTCGCCTTCTGGATGATAACGGGGTGAACAGGCAGTGGCTCGGGTGGTTGTTGTCCTTGATGATCTTTTTTGGCCTTCCTGTGACATTGGGTGGTGTAGGTGTCCCGGGGAGAGCAGGTAGTTTGCCCTCGGTGATGCGTTGTGCAGACCTCACTACCCTCTGGAGATCCTTACGGTTGTAATTTCTTCAGCCTCCTGAGGTTGAAGAGGTGCTGTTGCGCCTTCTTCACCACGCTGTCTGTGTGGGTGGACCATTCATTTTGTCCGTGATGTGTACGGTGAGGAACTTAAACTTTCCACCTTCTCCACTACTGTCCCGTTGATGTGGATAGGGGGATGCTCCCTCTGCTGTTTCCTGAAGCCCACGATCATCTCCTTTGTTTTGTTGACGTTGAGTGTGACGTTATTTTCCTGACACCACACTCCGAGGGCCCTCACCTCCTCCCTGTAGGCCGTCTGGTTGTTGTTGGTAATCAAGCATACCACTGTAGTGTTGTCTGCTAACTTGATGATTGAGTTGGAGGTGTGCATGGCCACACAGTCATGGGTGAACAGGGAGTACAGGAGAGGGCTGAGAACGCACTCTTGTGGGGCCCCAGTGTTGAGGATCAGCGGGGTAGAGATGTTGTTTCCTACCCTCACCACCTGGGGACGGCCCTTCAGGAAGTCTAGAACCCAGTTGCACAAGGCGGGGTCGAGACCCAGGGTCTCGAGCTTAATGACGAGTTTGGAGGGTACTATGGTGTTAAATGCTGAGCTGTAATCGATGAACAGCATTCTTACATAGGTTTCCTTCTTGTCCAGATGGGTTAGGACAGTGTGCAGTGTGGTTGCGTCGTCTGTGGACCTATTCGGGCGGTAAGCAAATTGGAGTGGGTCTAGGGTGTCAGATAGGGTGGAGGTGATATGATCCTTGACTAGTCTCTCAAAGCACTTCATGATGATGGAAGTGAGTGCTACGGGGTGATAGTCATTTAGCTCAGTTACCTTAGCTTTCTTGGGAACTGGAACAATGGTGACCCTCTTGAAGCATGTGGGGACAGTAGACTGGGATAAGGATTGATTGAATATGTCCATAAACACAACAGCCAGCTGATCTGCGCATGCTCTGAGGACGCGGCTAGGGATGCTGTCTGGGCCGGCAGCCTTGCGAAGGTTAACACGTTTAAATGCTTTACTCACGTTGGCTGCGGTGAAGGAGAGCCCACAGGTTTTGGTAGCTGGCCGTGTCGTTAGCACTGTATTGTCCTCAAAGCGAGCAAAGAAGTTGTTTAGTTTGTCTGGGAGCAGGACATCGTGGTACACGACAGGGCTGGATTTCTTTTTGTAGTCCGTGATTGACTGTAGACCCTGCCTCTCGTGTCTGAGCCGTTGAATTGCGAATCTACTTTGTCTCTATACTGACGCTTAGCTTGTTTGATTGCCTTGCGGAGGGAATAGCTACACTGTTTGTATTCGGTCATGTTTCCAGTCGCCTTGCTCTGATAAAAAGCAGTGGTTCGGGCTTTCAGGTTTGCACGATCAAGGTTTGCACGATTGCTGCCATCAATCCACGGTTTCTGGTTGGAGAAGGTTTTAATAGTTGCTGTGGGTACAACATCACCGATGCACTTACTAATAAACTCGCTCACCGAATCAGCGTATTCAATGTTATTACTCAACGCTCTGCGGAACATATCCCAGTCCACATGATCGAAGCAATCTTGAAGAGTGGAATCAGATTGGTCAGACCAGCGTTGAACAGACCTGAGCACGGGCATTTTCTGTTTTAGTTTCTGTCTATAGGCTCGGAGCAACAAAATGGAGTCGTGGTCAGATTTTCCGAAAGGAGGGCAGGGCAGGGCTTTGTATGCGTCGCGGAAGTTAGAGTAACAATGGTCCAGGATTTTTCGGCCCGGGTAGCAGATTTGATATGCTGATAAAATTTAGGGAGTCAGATTAGCCTTGTTAAAATCCCCAGCTACAATGAATGCAGCCTCAGGATACGTGATTTCTAGCTGACATAGAGTCCAATGAAGTTCATTCAGGGCCATCGATGTGTCTGCTTGGGTGGGATATATACGGCTATGATTATAATCAAGGAGAATTCTCTTGGTAGATAATGCGGTCGACATTTGATTTTAAGGAATTCTAGGTCTGGTGAGCAAAATTACTTGAGTTCCTGTATGTTTTTATGATCACACCACGTCTCGTTAATCACAAGGCATACACCACGCCCTTCTTCTTACCAGAGAGATGTTTGTTTCTCTCGGCGCGATGCGTGAAGAAACCAGGTGGATGTACCGACTCCGATAGCATGTCTCGAGTGAGCCATGTTTCCGTGAAACAAAGAACATTACAATCTTTGTCCACCTTGTTGTCAAGAGACTGGACGTTTGCGAGTAGTGTAAACTCGGGAGTGGTGGGCGATGTGCCTGTCTACGGAGCCTGACCAGAAGACCGCTTCTTCTGCCCCTTCTGCAGTGCCATTGTTTTGGGCCGCCGGCTGGGATCCGATCCCATTTCCTGGGTGGTGGACCAGACAGAGGATCCGCTTCGTCGTATTCCTGGTCGTAATGTTGGTACGTTGACGTTGCTCTTATATCTATAAGGTTCCTCCCGGCTGTATGTAATAAAACGTAAGATTTTCTGGGGTAACAATGTAAGAAATAATACATTTAAAAAAATTATAATAATAATTAAAAAAAATAATGCATAGTTTCCGGAGAACGCGAAGCGAGGCGACCATCTCTGTCGGCCATCTCTGTCGGCTCTGGTCGTCTCTGTCGGCTCCGGCTGTCTCTGTCGGCCATCTCTGTCGGCTCCGGTCGTCTCTGTCGGCTCCGGTCGTCTCTGTCTGCTCCGGCCGTCTCTGTCTGCTCCGGCCGTCTCTGTCGGCTCCGGCCGTCTGTCGGTGGCGGAAGTTATACACCAAGCTTTCCATTTTGTATCTGTACAGTGTCTGTATCTTCATCATTGTGTTTACTTGTGGGTACTGCACCCTCCATTGGTTCGTTTCAGCATACCCTTTTCCACAGAGTTACTGTGGGGGTATGTGTGCCTGCATCTGCGTGTGCACACGAGGGAAGTACAATTCAACACACCTCAGAACTGTCTTATCTTGTATTTTTTTCCTGAACGTCTACACATCTGTGGTGATAGGAAGTGCCGAGGGGCCGTATGTGGGCCAGCCTGACGTCAATGGACCTGGACAGACCCACCAAACAGGAAACCAAAACATCCCCCTTTCGCTTCATCACTTCTTCCTTCACCTTTCCATCCTCCAGCTGGGCAGAGAAACCGCTTCTCCTGACTTTCACTTTTTCTCTTTTCGGAATGTCTATCTCATCTGTGATTGTGACATCAAGGCAAGGGAAGTTTTGTGTTGTTGTTTAGTCACCACGGTTCATTTTCTGTGATTATGGCATTGCACCCTTCAGCTGTAAGGGGAGCAAACCTGGGTTCAAATAGTTTGTTTTCTTTTAAATTAACATATACTTGAGCCAGTCTGGAGTGTTAGACGGGCAGCGTTTGCACTTTTGGAATGATTCCATTGGTTCCATTTAGCCAGGGAAGCTCAATGATAACACACAGTGTTTGAAAGGAAAACGACTACAATTTGAACCCAGGTCTGGAGGGCAGCTTGTTTTTATGTCCAGTGTCCACGTTTTTTGTGTTCCATCCCTCCCCCTTTGGCTCTGTCTTATTTGCCTGTCAGTCTCTGTCTGTGGCACCAAATCCCCCTGCCTTTTGGCACCAAACCCCCCTGCCTTTTGGCACCAAATCCCCCTGCCTTTTGGCACCAAATCCCCCTGCCTTTTGGCACCAAATCCCCCTGCCTTTTGGCACCAAATCCCCCTGCCTTTTGGCACCAAATCCCCCTGCCTTTTGGCACCAAATCCCCTTGCCTTTTGGCACCAAATCCCCCTGCCTTTTGGCACCAAATCCCCTTGCCTTTTGGCACCAAATCCCCTTGCCTTTTGGCACCAAATCCCCTTGCCTTTTGGCACCAAATCCCCTGCCTTTTGGCACCAAATCCCCTTGCCTTTTGGCACCAAATCCCCTTGCCTTTTGGCACCAAATCCCCCTGCCTTTTGGCACCAAATACCCTTGCCTTTTGGTACCAAATCCCCCTGCCTTTGGCACCAAATCCCCCTGCCTTTTGGCACCAAATCCCCTTGCCTTTTGGCACCAAATCCCCCTGCCTTTTGGCACCAAATCCCCTTGCCTTTTGGCACCAAATCCCCCTGCCTTTTGGCACCAAATCCTCTTGCCTTTTGGTACCAAATCCCCCTGCCTTTTGGCACCAAATCCCCCTGCCTTTTGGCACCAAATCCCCCTGCCTTTTGGTACCAAATCACCCTGCATTTTGGCACCAAATCCCCCTGCCTTTTGGTACCAAATCACCCTGCATTTTGGTACCAAATCCCCTTGCCTTTTGGTACCAATCACCCTGCCTTTTGGTACCAAATCCCCTTGCCTTTTGGTACCAAATCACCCTGCCTTTTGGTACCAAAACCCCCTGCCTTTTGGCACCAAATCCCCCTGCCTTTTGGCACCAAATTACCCTGCCTTTTGGCACCAAATCACCCTCCTTTTGGCACCAAATTCCCCCACCTTTTGGCACCAAATCACCCTCCTTTTGGCACCAAATTACCCCACCCTTTGGTACCGAATCACCCTCCCTTTGGCACCAAATCCCCCTGCCTTTTGGCTCCAAATTACCCCACCCGTTGGCACCGAATCACCCTCCTTTTGGCACCAAATCCCCCTGCCTTTTGGCACCAAATTACCCCGCCTTTTGGCACCAAATCACCCTCCTTTTGGCACCAAGTCACCCTTCTTTTGGCACCAAATCACCCTGCCTTTTGGCACCATACACTTATGTTTCTGGTTTTCTGAGAAAAAAAAGTTGACAAATGTTCTATGACCACCTTCGTGTAATACCATGAGTATGTTTGAATGCTTATAGCAAGTCATAGAATGTGTACTCATCCTTTGAATGTGAATTCAAAATTAACTTTAAAAAACTTCACTTCATCATTTCAGTGATTCCTCATTAACGTAATGTGACTAAGGGGACGGGTTAAGCATACAGTGTTTGGAGTTTGAAACGTTGGAATGGGTGGCAGGGTAGCCTAGTGGTTAGAGTGTTGGACTAGTAACCGGAAGGTTGCAAGTTCAACCCCCCCGAGCTGACAAGGTACAAATCTGTCGTTCTGCCCCTGAACAGGCAGTTAACCCACTGTTCCCAGGCCGTCATTGAAAATAAGAATTTGTTCTTAACTGACTTGCCTGGTTAAATAAAAATACAGGTCAAATAAAAATGGGCATCATCAGAGAGCTCACCTGACTGACAGACTCTGGTGACGGGAGGCTGGGGGCCAGCAGGTGATCTCCTAAAAAGGGGGAGAGGAGGAGGGAAACACAGGATCTGGATTAAAAGGACTGCACACACACACACACACACACACACACACACACACACACACACACACACACACACTTTGTCTCTCGCCCTCTTTAGTGTACACTTATTCTTCAATATTTACCTTGATGGTATCTGAATGGAGTTACTTATCATTCATTACTATGAGCTCTGAGGTAACCCTCATATCCACATGTCTGTGGTCTATATTGACTCATGGTCTGAAGGACATACAACAGTCAATGACCTGGGAGTCAAACTCTGCCTTTAAAACCCGATTTTAAAACCTATACTAGAATAGGTTTTAAAGACAGAGTTTGACTCACAGGTCATTGTTTTCAACAGGTAATAGCTTAAGTATTGAGTGTTTTAGGATTTATTATTCATTGATACAATCACACAGCTTATTTCTCTCATTTTCTGCACAAATGTGTTTACTTCCCTATTAGTGAGCATTTCTCCTTTGCTAAAATAATCCATCCACCTGACAGGTGTGGCATATCAAGAAGCTGATTAAACAACATGATCATTACACAGGTGCACCTTGTGCTGGGGATAATAAAAGGCCACTCTAAAATGTCACAAAACACAATGCCACAGATGTCTCAAGTTTTGAGGGAGTGTGCAATTGGCATGCCACCAGAGCTGTTGCCAGATAATTGAATGTTCATTTCTCTACCTTTAACGTCCTTTTATAGAATTTGGCAGTACATCCAACTGGCCTCACAACTGCAGAGCACGTGTAACCATGCCAGCCTAGGACCTTCACATCCAGCTTCTTCACCTGCAGGATCGACTGAGACCAACCACAGCTTATGAAACGGAGGAGTATTTATTTCTGCCCTTCTGTCCTTTTATGGGGGAAAATAACGTATTCTGATTGGCTGGGCCTTTGCCCGGTCATGTGAAAACCATAGACTAGGGCCTAATTAATGTATTTCAATTGACAGATTTCCTTATATGAGCTGTAACTCTGTAAAATCGTTGAAATTTCTGTGTTTATATAATTTTGTTCAGTATATCATACACTTCTCATACACACACTACAATATACACTGAGTGTACAAAACATTTGGAACACCTTCCTGATATTAAATTGCACCCTCTTTTGCCCACTACCATACGCCGTTCAGAGGCACTTAAATATCCACCCTCTGAATGGCACACACACACAATCCATGTCTCAAGTCTTAAAACTCCTTCTTTAACCCGTCTCCTCCTCTTCATCTACACTGATTGAAGTGGATTTAACAGGTGACATCAATAAGGGATCATAGCTTCTTTCACCTGGATTCACCTGGATTCACCTGGTCAGTCAGTCTATGTCAAGGAAAGAGCAGGTGTTCCTAATGTTTTCTACACTCAGTGTATATACAGTAATATCATATCTGTCGATATGCTTTACCAATTCATATACATCATAACTACTTGGATTTCAACATTACAAGTACAACAGTAAACATGCTTGGCAGCGATACAAACTAAGACACTTTTTGTACAATCAATCCTCATTAAATACATTTTAGAAATAGCTTAAAGTAACACGTTTTTTTCAATCATTCCTTGTAAAATAAGACATGGCTTGTGTTTCAACATAAAGTATGGTGGTGTGGTGTCTGTGTTTCAACATAAAGTATGGTGGTGTGGTGTCTGTGTTTCAACATAATGCATGGTGGTGTGGTGTCTGTGGTGTCTGTGTTTCAACATAAAGTATGGTGGTGTGGTGTCTGTGTTTCAACATAAAGTATGGTGGTGTGGTGTCTGTGGTACAACATAAAGTATGGTGGTGTGGTGTCTGTGTTACAACATAAAGTATGGTGTCTGTGGTGTCTGTGGTACAACATAAAGTATGGTGGTGTGGTGTCTGTGGTACAACATAAAGTATGGTGGTGTGGTGTCTGTGGTACAACATAAAGTATGGTGGTGTGGTGTCTGTGTTTCACCATAAAGTATGGTGGTGTGGTGTCTGTGTTACAACATAAAGTATGGTGTCTGTGGTGTCTGTGGTACAACATAAAGTATGGTGGTGTGGTGTATGTGGTAAAACATAAAGTATGGTGGTGTGGTGTCTGTGGTGTCTGTGGTTCAACATAAAGTATGGTGGTGTGGTGTCTGTGGTACAACATAAAGTATGGTGGTGTGGTGTCTGTGGTGTCTGTGGTACAACATAAAGTATGGTGGTGTGGTGTCTGTGGTGTCTGTGTTACAACATAAAGTATGGTGGTGTGGTGTCTGTTACAACATAAAGTATGGTGTCTGTGGTGTCTGTGTTACAACATAAAGTATGGAGCTGTGGTGTCTGTGTTACAACATAAAGTATGGTGGTGTGGTGTCTGTGTTTCAACATAAAGTATGGTGGTGTGGTGTCTGTGTTTCAACATAAAGTATGGTGGTGTGGTGTCTGTAGTACAACATAAAGTATGGTGGTGTGGTGACTGTGGTGTCTGTGGTACAACATAAAGTATGGTGGTGTGGTGTCTGTTACAACATAAAGTATGGTGTCTGTGGTGTCTGTGTTACAACATAAAGTATGGTGGTGTGGTGTCTGTTACAACATAAAGTATGGTGGTGTGGTGTCTGTTACAACATAAAGTATGGTGGTGTGGTGTCTGTGTTACAACATACAGTATGGTGGTGTGGTGTCTGTGGTGTCTGTGGTACAACATAAAGTATGGTGATGTGGTGTCTGTGGTACAACATAAAGTATGGTGGTGTGGTGTCTGTGTTTCAACATAAAGTATGGTGGTGTGGTGTCTGTGTTTCAACATAAAGTGTGGTGGTGTGGTGTCTGTGTTTCAACATAAAGTATGGTGGTGTGGTGTCTGTGGTGTCTGTTTTCACCATAAAGTGTGGTGGTGTGGTGTCTGTGGTACAACATAAAGTATGGTGGTGTGGTGTCTGTGTTTCAACATAAAGTATGTTGGTGTGGTGTCTGTGGTGTCTGTGTTTCAACATAAAGTGTGGTGGTGTGGTGTCTGTGGTACAACATAAAGTATGGTGGTGTGGTGTCTGTGTTACAACATAAAGTATGGTGGTGTGGTGTCTGTGGTGTCTGTGTTTCAACATAAAGTATGGTGGTGTGGTGTCTGTGTTTCAACATAATGCATGGTGGTGTGGTGTCTGTGTTTCAACATAAAGTATGGTGGTGTGGTGTCTGTGTTACAACATAAAGTATGGTGGTGTGGTGTCTGTGGTGTCTGTGATACAACATAAAGTATGGTGGTGTGGTGTCTGTGGTACAACATAAAGTATTGGTGGAATGGTGTCTGTGGTGTCTGTGGTACACCATAAAGTATGGTGGTGTGGTGTCTGTGTTACAACATAAAGTATGGTGTCTGTGGTGTCTTTGTTACAACATAAAGTATGGTGGTGTGATGTCTGTGGTGTCTGTGTTACAACATAAAGTATGGTGTCTGTGGTGTCTGTTACAACATAAAGTATGGTGGTGTGGTGTCTGTGGTGTCTGTTACAACATAAAGTATGGTGGTGTGGTGTCTCAGCATGAAATCAACTGGACCCAAGTGCCACCTAGTGGTTGGCTGAAGCCTTAACACCCAAAAGGTTCATTCTGTGGCACACTGGTGACACCAAGTGACACGTGTTGGTGAAGTATTTACATTTTAGTGCAGGTGCACAATCATACATCCCACCCCTATGACAAAACAACAACTGTAGGAACACTTACTTGGAGGTACATTGTACATTGGTCAAGGTGGCGAAGTTGTTCCGTACCGTGCGGAGACTGGCCAGAACCTAAAGCCAGAGAACATCTAACGTTCACTTACATGTGATCATATTTTAAATAATACAATCCATTACGTTTCTGAAAATGTATTTCCATGTAGAGTCACAAGTAGAGAATATATTTACCTGAGCAAAGGGGGTCACGATCAGGTCTTCTCCATGCCTGAAGAACAGCAATCAACATGGGATAAACAGTGATTCAAATATAAAACCCTGAAAAATCCCTCAAAATAAATTTCTTTGCCAATAAAAGCCATTGGTTGGATAGTAATAAAATGTGATTTACAACCAACCACTTTTCCCTGGGTTTCAACAGGATTGAGTGATATGAGTGAGCTAAGCATATACGCATTGGAACAAGATGCAAATCTATTCCAACACAGTATATTTGTCAGGACGTGTCAAGCGGACTCACAGTTCTCCGACGATAGAGGAGTTCCGGGACAACTCGCGAGACTTGGGCGACAGGTCGTAGTCCGAGTCAGAGCGGTAGAGGAAGGACTCTCGGCGCTGCCCGTGGGCCCCCAGGTTGGGGTGCAGGACCAGGCCGGAGCCAGGGGACGCCTGGAGACCCGAGGGGCTGCAGCACGCAGACGGGCCATTCTCCACATCGAAGCTAGGACACGGGAGAAAGAGAAATAGACCTATTTTAGGCTTACACACAGCAGAGACTCACAGAGTAAAATACTGTAAAATTGTCCAGTGGTAATTTGTCTTGGGTTACTTAACCAATCAGGTCAGGACAAAATACTAACTTAACCAATCAGGTCAAGATAAAATACTAACTTATCCAATCAGGTCAGGACAAAATAATGACTTCGCCAATCAGGTCAGGACAAAATAATGACTTAGCCAATCAGGCCAGGACAAAATAATGACTTAGCCAATCAGGCCAGGACAAAATAATGACTTAGCCAATCAGGTCATGACAAATGAGATTTCCAGTAGTCTGATCAGATAAATTGGCTGTGTTGTTCTATGGATCAAGGATCTTTTCACTACTACAGCATCCTTGTTGTGCCTATACCCTCTTAACAATATATGATATTTAAATAGCGCTTTTCAAGGACCCAAAGGTCTGTGAGGTAGAGCCATATACAGCATAACACTATTTATTCAATGGTCTGAGGATTCAGTTGTGGGGACTGAGGAGGCAGATGAATTACGGGGATTGTCCATTGTGACTGGATGAACTCAACACCCATCTCAATATTTGCCCAGCAGCATTCACCCCCACCGGAATCCCTGTGTGTAGGATTATCCATATCCCACGGTGGCATTTCCTACCCCCACCTCTCAGCAACCATGAGATCAGATCGACATAATGGATGTCAAATACAGTGTGTAAGAACACACACGTAGAAGCCCACCAACACACAAACCTACGACCCGATGCACACTCAAAACCCACAGACACACGGCACATGCACGGACACATCCACAGCACGCTCTTCATTTTACACGAAACCACAGCATGCTAGTACAGTACATCGGCTGTAAATGTGTAAAGTATTCAGATTCACATTGAAAACACACAGAGGAATACATTAGTTCAAATGTCCACCAACGTAGCTGATTTTTCCTTATTGTGCAAAGGGGATCCTATCTGAAATAACACAATCAGGATTCATATTTTCCTGAAAATCTAACTAGTTTCTGTCAGGACCCGGTTACGAACCCGGGTCTCCGGAGTGAGAAACAGTCACTTAACCAACTGAGCCACGAATAGTCGGCAGAACCCAGAAGATGAGGCAGACACAGCAGTACTTGAGACGGTGTATTTAATGAAGTAAAAAGTGAAGTTCTTCAGGAAAACATGTAACTCCACAGCCTCAAAAGGAATCCTACAAAAGGAATCCTCCAAGACAAAAAAGGTAAATCCACAAGGTGGAAGGTAAAGCACAAAAAGCCTCAAAAGATACTCAAAAAACAAACAAACAAGAACAAAAAACAGAATTCCACAAGAGAGTCCACCGTGATCAACAAGAGTTCTCAGAGTACTAGGGCTGGGTGCTAACATACAAACACAGAGCAAAGAACAGAGGAAAACAAAGGGTTTAAATACAGTCAGGGGAAACGAGGCACAGGTGCAAATAATAATGGGGATCAAGGGAAAACAAAAGGTCAAAAGGCACAATGGGGGCATCTAGTGACCAAAAACCGGAACAACCCTGGCCAAATCCTGACAGTTTCAATACCGGGAATAATTCATATTTATCCCGAAGGTGTCCCGGGAAATACCGCAAAAATCGGAAGCGCCCATCTAAAGTGTTTAAAACAAAGATATGGTCACTACGCCAGGGTTGTCCTCAAATACGAGGGGCGCTGCGCCACTATGAAAAGACTTCAGAGCAAATCAAACGGACATTTAGTGATGATAGAGTAACTGTCTTTGAACGCCAATTACATTGTTGTGAATTGCGAAACAGGCTGTTCATAAAATCCCGAGGGTTATCATGTTCCTCAGTGAATTCAGCGCATTTCAGATGTAGGATAGTTTGAAAAACAGAGCGTTGTCGAATTATACAAACTTTGTAAAAGCAGTCAAACAAAAGTCAAATGACCAAAGTTGCTAAACTTGCTAGAAAACCTCCAGCGAATTACAAAACATCCCTCATGAATAACGGGCAGATGAAGTGTGAACCTAGTTTAAATATCAAGGCATTTTAATGGGGAAAACACTGTTTAAAAAATATCCATATCTATTCTCTCATACAGTTTGTTGATCACCGAAGCTCTCATATTCGCAGCAAGTAAGAGCCAGTCGAAAGAAGCCGGGGAAACATTATAGCGGTTCGACATGAATAGGAAAGAGATGTGCTGCCTTCATTACAGAATGAAGTTAGGAATTTTCATGCGAGCCCGGAGTCGGGAATTGGGGTTTCAGCGGGATAGGGGACTGGATATAAAATAGCCTAGGCTCTAGGACAGGAGAATATATCATTTTCCCTCATGCCTCTGAATTGTGACAAGAGATGACTGTATGGAATTGCTTAGGCCTATCAAATGTGTGACTGTCTGAAGAGTCACAATGACAGCTAAAAAGAGGCACACTGTCATGTTTTGTCATATATTGTCTTGTCCTTGTGCTTTCCCTTCTGTTCGTTTCCCCCTGCTGGTCTTATTAGGTTCGTTCCCTCTTTCTATCCCTCTCTCTCCCCCTTCCTCTCTCTCTTCTCTCTATCGTTCCGTTCCTGCTCCCAGCTGTTCCTCATTCTCCTAACTCACTCATTTACTCTTTTCACACCTGTCCCCTATTTTGCCCTCTGATTAGAGCCCCTATTTCTCCCCTTGTTTTCCGCTTCTGTCCTTGTCGGATCCTTGTATGATGTTCGCTGTTCCGTGTCCTGGTCTCGCCCTGTCGTGTTTTGTCTTCTTCAGATGCTGCGTGTGAGCAGGTGTCTTAGTCTGCTACGGTCGGTGCCTTCCCTAAGCAACCTGCAGTCTATGGTCGAGTCTCCAGTCAGTCCTCGCTACTACGAGTGGATTTCAGTTTTCCTGTTTTGTTTTCTCCTTGTTATATCCAGGATTATTACTTTTGTCTTATACTGGAATAAAGACTCTGTTTTCGTTAAGTCGCTTTTGGGTCCTCATTCACCAGCACAACACACACGTTATTTTATAGGCTATACGTGGGGGTTTCATGTAGAGTTTACTAACTGCATTCGGGTCTCGTGTGCAGTCCAGCAGTGTCAATTATGTGTGTGCTTTGCATTTATGGTGACTGTGTGAACTAAATACGCCAGGCTAAACGCTTACATGCTACAACCTGTCTGGATATTGTGCCATTTATTTATTTTTGCTAATCTGCAGCTGTGGATGTTTTTGTATTTTGTGGAATTGCATTAGATCTTGTCATTTACATTTTTTCAGGAAATGTGACGTTTTCCCGGGACAGTCCCAGGATCCCGGTTACCCTACAACACAACCATTCTACAAACTATCACACACCTAGAAAAAATATGAAAGAGAGAAAATAAGAAAGTCACCTAGTAGTGGAGGAGGGGGCTTAATTAGGGACCTCGCTGAAGTCAAAGTGCACTCTGCTGCTGTGACAGATAGGAGACCTGGTGTACATTGTTTCCCCTGCACCTCCTCCTCCCTAAGGCACCTCCTCCCTCCTCCCTCTCCCCTAAACCTCCTCCTCCCTAAGGCACCTCCTCCCTCTCCCCTACACCTCCTCCTCCCCAAGGCACCTCCTCCCTCTCCCCTACACCTCCTCCTTACTGAAGTCAAAGTGAACTCTGCCGCTGTGACAGATAGGAGACCTGGTTGTACATAATTTCCCCTGCACTTCCTCCTCCCTCATCATCATCTCACTGCTCCTCCTCCCTCTCCCCTGCGCCTCCTCCTCTCTCCATCATCATCTCCCCTGCCCCTCCTCCTCCTCCCACCACACCCCTCCTCTGACCAGAAACACACTCTCAGACCCAAATCACCACACACACTCCCCTCTGACCACACACACCACTCTGACCCCATACACTCACAAAAACCCACCCTGCCACTGAGTGCTCTATATCTGACCAGAGGCCAACTGTGTGATGGCACAAGATTGGCTTGTTCAGAGGTAGATCTGGCTGGACTACAGAGGATAGACTGTCTCTTCTTCTGTTCCTGTAGTCAGTGCAGTCATCTGACTCTTGGTTCCACTGTGTGTCTAAATTGCATGACAGTATACAATGGAACGTTACAGTTACTGGTATCACAAGCAAGACAGAGAGTGATTAAAAGAGAGAGAGAGAGAGAGAGAGAGCCAATAGTACGGAGAAAAAGTATGATGACGCTCCCCACCCCCTCCATAGTTGACGCTTGGTGTCAAGTATCAAAGGTGATAAGATGTGACATAGCAGTCGTGTTTCTCCACCGGGGTCTCAAACTATCAGGCTGACACACTGCCTTTTGTGGGCCCCATGATAACTGAAAGACTGACGTTGGCCCCCAGGTCATGAGATCCCTGCTTTAAACAAAATGTGTCCATCATTATGATACAGCAGTGGAAACCAAGATGCTCTTCAGAAGGAAGGAGGGATTGAGGTACTCTGCCGTGTCCAACCAGAGAGGTGAAGTAGAGGGGAGTAGGGAGAGGGACAGGTTAGGAGACACTCAGTAAAGCGTCATGGGCCTTGGGCCAATCACAGCCAAAGGGACTATTTTTATGAAACCCCAATGACCAGGTTAATTCAGTGCAGTCGACTTCTGATAAATGCATTGCTATTCACCAATCCCAATTCAAATAACGAACCCGAACCCAGTGCCTTAGACCGCTGCGCCACTCGGAAGGTAATGAACAATGGAACACTACAGTACACACGCAAAAGACGACTGTCTGATGATTGCTGAATATGGCATAACATTAAGTAAAGAGGTTTGTATAGTGCAGAGAGAGAAGTCCAGATTCATCTCTGTCCAGAAAAAGAGCATAGCTTTTGAATGTGCCGCTAAAATATACAATCTGTTTCTATTAGCATTTCTACGGCTGTGACATGTGGTTGTCTCACCAAGCTACCTTAAGATGAACATACTAATTGTAAGTCGATCTGGATAAGAACGTCTGCAAAATTACTTAAATGCAAAACATTTAAAGATGCACTATGCAGAAATCACTCTGCCATTTCCTGGTTGCAAAATCGTAAATAGTTAGACTAATTTCAGTTTGTGACAAAACAAGCAAGTATAGTGTAGAGTATCACTGAATCATCTAAACCGTTGTGAAATATATTTTCCATAACAAAAATATTGTATTTTAAACTGTTTGTAGCTGGTGTACAAAACCCAAAGTAAAAGACACAAAAACAAAACCTAAAACGGGAAGCATAGAAATGGCACACATAGAACAGATCTACCCCTACTTAGACTTGCTTTCAATTAGAATGATAGATCTATAAGTCACATTTCTATAATAATAACAAGAACCAGATATGTGTTTCCTCCAAGAATGATGACAGACATGTTAATGAGCAAACCTGTATGATTTGTAGGCCAGGTTACAGATTCTGAGGTAATGGTTTCAGTTCACATTTCTCCTGCAACTGGTATATCCTCCTCCTGAGGCAAACGTTGTTTCAACAGTTGGTCCCATTTCACATAATTACTTATCAGTCGAGGAATAAGTTGCTTAAAAAAGGACTCTTTTTTGGGGGCCTTTGTTCGTGTCATTTTGGGGACCTCATACTACACAATGACGTTGAGGAAGTGATTTGCTATTTGGGGTGTTTCTCAAAAACGTGAAATCACAACAACAAAAAGTGTCTGGACCCTTCTATAACATGCCATTTAAATCCAAAATAGAGATTTGGTTGTAAAGTAACTGTTTTTATTAAATATGACCTATAATTTATTACAATATTAGAGAAATACAATTTCCAACCAAACGTTTTACTGAACTTCACTGCTCAAAAAAATAAAGGGAACACTTAAACAACACAATGTAACTCCAAGTCAATCACACTTCCGTGAAATCAAACTGTCCACTTAGGAAGCAACACTGATTGACAATAAATGTCACATGCTGTTGTGCAAATGGAATAGACAACAGGTGGAAATTATAGGCAATTAGCAAGACACCCCCAATAAAGGAGTGGTTCTGCAGGTGGTGACCACAGACCACTTCTCAGTTCCTATGCTTCCTGGCTGATGTTATGGTTACTTTTGAATGCTGGCGGTGCTTTCACTCTAGTGGTAGCATGAGACGGAGTCTACAACCCACACAAGTGGCTCAGGTAGTGCAGCTCATCCAGGATGGCACATCAATGCGAGCTGTGGCAAGAAGGTTTGCTGTGTCTGTCCGCGTAGTGTCCAGAGCATGGAGGCGCTACCAGGAGACAGACCAGTAAATCAGGAGACGTGGAGGAGGCTGTAGGAGGGCAACAACCCAGCAGCAGGACAGCTACCTCCGCCTTTGTGCACGGAGGGGTAGGAGGAGCACTGCCAGAGCCCTGCAAAATGACCTCCAGCAGGCCACAAATGTGCATGTGTCTGCTCAAACGGTCAGAAACAGACTCCATGAGGGTGGTATGAGGGCCCGACGTCCACAGGTGGTGGTTGTGCTTACAGCCCAACACCGTGCAGGACGTTTGGCATTTGCCAGAGAACACCAAGATTGGCAAATTCGCCACTGGCGCCCTGTGCTCTTCCCAGATGAAAGCAGGTTCACACTGAGCACATGTGACAGAGTCTGGAGACGCCGTGGAGAACATTCTGCTGCATGCAACATCCTCCAGCATGACCGGTTTGGCAGTGGGTCAGTCATTGTGTGGGGTGGCATTTCTTTGGGGGGCCGCACAGCCCTCCATGTGCTCGCCAGAGGTAGCCTGACTGCCATTAGGTACCGAGATGAGATCCTCAGACCCCTTGTGAGACCATATGCTGGTGCGGTTGGCCCTGGGTTCCTCCTATTGCAAGACAATGCTAGACCTCATGTGGCTGGAGTGAGTCAGCAGTTCCTGCAAGAGGAAGGCATTGACGCTATGGACTGGCCCGCCCGTTCCCCAGACCTGAATCCAATTGAGCACATCTGGGACATCATGTCTCACTCCATCCTCCATCTGTTGCACCACAGACTGTCCAGGAGTTGGCGGATGCTTTAGTCCAGGTCTGGGAGGAGATCCCTCAGGAGACTATCCGCCACCTCCTCAGGAGCATGCCCAGGCGTTATAGGGAGGTCATACAGGCACGTGGAGGCCACACACACTACTAAGCCTCATTTTGACTTGTTTTAAGGACATTACCTCAAAGTTGGATCAGCCTGTAGTGAGGTTTTCCACTTTAATTTTGAGTGTGACTCCAAATCCAGACCTCCATGGGTTGATAAATTTGATTTCCATTGATAATTTTTGTGTGATTTTGTTGTTAGCATATTCAACTATGTAAAGAAAAAAGTATTTAATAAGAATGTTTCATTAATTCAGATCTCGGATGTGTTATTTTAGTGTTCCCTTTATTTTTTTGAGCAGTGTATTTTAAAAAGCAGCTTTTTTGTGTTGGAATGGTGTGGGTGTACTTCAACAACAGAATGGTGTGGGTGTACCTCAACAACAGAATGGTGTGGGTGTACCCCAACAACAGAATGGTGTGGGTGTACCCCAACAACAGAATGGTGTGGGTGTACTTCAACAACAGAATGGTGTGGGTGTACTTCAACAACAGAATGGTGTGGGTGTACCCCAACAACAGAATGCTGTGGGTGTACTTCAACAACAGAATGGTGTGGGTGTACCCCAACAACAGAATGGTGTGGGTGTCCCCAACAACAGAATGGTGTGGGTGTACGTCAACAACAGAATGCTGTGGGTGTACTTCAACAACAGAATGGTGTGGGTGTACTTCAACAACAGAATGGTGTGGGTGTACCCCAACAACAGAATGGTGTGGGTGTACCCCAACAACAGAATGGTGTGGGTGTACTTCAACAACAGAATGGTGTGGGTGTACTTCAACAACAGAATGGTGTGGGTGTACTTCAACAACAGAATGGTGTGGGTGTACTTCAACAACAGAATGGTGTGGGTGTACTTCAACAACATAATGGTGTGGGTGTACTTCAACAACAGAATGGTGTGGGTGTACTTCAACAACAGAATGGTGTGGGTGTACTTCAACAACAGAATGGTGTGGGTGTATACCGGCCCAGCTCAGACAATGAGACAGGATGCCATACATTGACAAGCATTTTCGAAAAACAGTCTGTTTGAGATACAACTTTGAGGTTTTTAAAAAGTGTTTTGAAGTGTTTTCTCTAATTGAATATGTATATATATGTATATATCCACATATATGATTACAAGACGAGACAACAACATTAGTTGGCTGTGACTAAACAGTACATAAACTTTTAAAAGTGATATTTTCAGCAGGCATAAGTTGCTTAAACGTGACAGAAAGGGTTAAACAATGACACTGATGTAACCAGGGTCCATGCTATATGCTATACACACGTGCATGTGGACACATCCACACAACTTCAAGGCCTTGCCAGGTGTGGTCCAGAGTGAAGCGCCTGTAACGGCGCTTGTTCACCACCTGCTTACGAAACAGTCTCGGGGAGATGTGGGGTGAAACGCTCGTCCTCTTATCCAATAGGGTATTCCCACGTGAGTCTATATTCTGTTCCAGCTCTGTTTTGGCCCCATGAGCCTCCATAGCCAGGGTCTTGGTTTTGAACAGAGTCCAGTTCACTCAGTACCAATGAGTGGAGCTCAAGCGTGAGGCTACAGGACACAACGCACCACTGAGGATACAGGACAAGACACACCAGAGAGGGTACAGCACACTACACAACAGAGGATACAGCACATTAAACAACAGAGAGGATAAAGGACACTACACACCAGAGAGGATACAGGACACTACACACCAGAGAGGATACAGCACACTACACACCAGAGAGGATACAGGACACTACACACCAGAGAGGATACAGGACACTACACACCAGAGAGGATACAGGACACTACACACCAGAGAGGATACAGGACACTACGCACCAGAGAGGATACAGCACACTACACACCAGAGAGGATACAGGACACTACGCACCAGAGAGGATACAGCACACTACACACCAGAGAGGATACAGGACATTACACACCAGAGAGGATACAGGACACTACACACCAGAGAGGATACAGGACACTACACACCAGAGAGGATACAGCACACTACACACCAGAGAGGATACGGGACACTACACACCAGAGAGGATACAGGACACGACACACCAGAGAGGATACAGGACACTACACACCAGAGAGGATACAGCACACTACATACCAGAGGATACAGCACACTACATAACAGAGGATACAGCACACTAAACAACAGAGAGGATACAGCACACTACACACCAGAGAGGATACAGGACACTACACACCAGAGAGGATACAGTACACTACACACCAGAGAGGATACAGGACAAGACACACCAGATAGGATACAGTACACTACACACCAGAGAGGATACAGCACACTACACACCAGAGGATACAGCACACTACACACCAGAGAGGATACAGGACACTACACACCAGAGAGGATACAGCACACTACACACCAGAGAGGATACAGGACACTACACACCAGAGAGGATACAGGACACTACACACCAGAGAGGATACAGGACACTACACACCAGAGAGGATACAGGACACTACACACCAGAGAGGATACGGGACACAACGCAACAGAGAGGATACAGGACACTACACACCAGAGAGGATACAGGACACTACACACCAGAGAGGATACGGGACACAACGCAACAGAGAGGATACAGGACACTACACACCAGAGAGGATACAGGACACTACACACCAGAGAGGATACAGGACACTACACACCAGAGAGGATACAGGACACTACACACCAGAGAGGATACAGGACACTACACACCAGAGAGGATACAGGACACTACACACCAGAGAGGATACGGGACACAACGCAACAGAGAGGATACAGGACACTACACACCAGAGAGGATACAGGACACTACACACCAGAGAGGATACAGGACACTACACACCAGAGAGGATACAGGACACTACACACCAGAGAGGATACGGGACACAACGCAACAGAGAGGATACAGGACACTACACACCAGAGAGGATACAGGACACTACACACCAGAGAGGATACAGGACACTACACACCAGAGAGGATACAGGACACTACACACCAGAGAGGATACAGGACACTACACACCAGAGAGGATACAGCACACTACATAACAAGAGGATACAGGACACTACACACCAGAGGATACAGCACACTACATAACAAGAGGATACAGGACACTACACACCAGAGAGGATACAGCACACTACACACCAGAGAGGATACAGGACACTACACACCAGAGGATACAGGACACTACACACCAGAGAGGATACAGCACACTACACACCAGAGAGGATACAGGACACTACACACCAGAGAGGATACAGCACACTACACACCAGAGAGGATACAGGACACTACATAACAAGAGGATACAGGACACTACACACCAGAGGATACAGGACACTACACACCAGAGAGGATACAGGACACTACACACCAGAGGATACAGGACACTACACACCAGAGGATACAGCACACTACACACCAGAGGATACAGGACACTACACACCAGAGAGGATACAGCACACTACACACCAGAGAGGATACAGGACACTACACACCAGAGGATACAGGACACTACACACCAGAGGATACAGGACACTACACACCAGAGAGGATACAGCACACTACATACCAGAGAGGATACAGCACACTACACACCAGAGAGGATACAGGACACTACACACCAGAGAGGATACAGGACACTACACACCAGAGAGGATACAGGACACTACACACCAGAGGATACAGGACACTACACACCAGAGGATACAGGACACTACACACCAGAGAGGATACAGCACACTACATACCAGAGAGGATACAGCACACTACACACCAGAGAGGATACAGGACACTACACACCAGAGGATACAGGACACTACACACCAGAGAGGATACAGCACACTACACACCAGAGAGGATACAGGACACTACACACCAGAGAGGATACAGGACACTACGCAACAGAGAGAACAAAACAAGGTTCTTCTGACAGCTCTAGTTGGCAGACCTGTTTGGCCAGCTCTTCTCTATTATTCTGTCAGGACTTCAAGGATTCGCCAGGGGGGACACTCTGTGCCTCTCCCGCCATCTTTTCCTTCACTCTTTCTCTCTCAAGTACTCTCTACCTACCTACTCTTTCTCTGGTTCACTTAAACAATCTCTACCCATTTTCCCTCTTCCATACAGTCCCATCTCTCTCTCTTTCCATTCAAGCCCAGAAAGTGAGTTTTTTAAGGTCAACCCTCTCTGTAGTACACAGTATTGAAAATCATACAATCAGTATTTTGAAATACCCCGGTATGCAGAACATCGCCCAAGACTAGAATTCAGCAGGCTCCACAAATGGCATTAGAGCCCTTTATCTCCACCCAGTGGTTGTTGGACGAAATTGCACTTTGCTGATACAATGTCTAGAACATATATATATATATATATATATTATTTATATAACCTTTATTTAACTCGGCAAGTCAGTTAATAACAAATTCTTATTTACAATGACGGCCTTTTCCCGGCCAAACCCTAACGATGCTGGGCCAATTGTGCGCCGCCCTATGGGACTCCCAATCACGGCCGGTTGTGATACAGCCTGGAATTAAACCAGGGTCTGTAGTGACGCCTCCAGCACTGAGATGCAGTGCCTTAGACTGCTGCGCCACTTGAGAGACATGCTGCTAGGATTCCACCAACACATATTATACCTTAGTATAGAGTAAGATTGGTTCACCAAAACATGAACATAGAATGCTCTAATACAGACAGGAGAAAACACTTTGGGTTTAACCTCAAGTAAGGAAGCACAACTTGGGTTCTCCAGGACTGCAGTGTCTGCTAGTTTCTGATCTAACCTGTCGGGGTCGGCGTGGATGATGTTGATTTGTGGCAGCGGGTGGAAGGGCAGGGTGGTGGGCCGGGCCATGGTGTCCCCCTCTGGCGTGCGGCTTAGATCCCTCTCCGCCTGTCGCCATGACAACGGGGGCAGCTGTAGCGTGCCCGAGTGACGCCTGCGGCCCCTGCAAAGGTCCACTCCAAGAGTGCTGCCGAACACTCCCGGGGTCTCATTGGTGTCCTGAAAGGCAAAGGTTGAGAGAATGCTAGTAGAACGTTGATAGAAGGTTATGGCTAATAGCAAGAGGCAGTAGACGTTGAAAGAAAGCTGATGTAGAACTTAGAGGGTTATAAGATGAGGGGTTGACAGAACTATGGTTATAGCGAAGACTAAAAGTTATGGGAAAGCTGACAGAATGTTGATACATAACGTTGATAGAAGATTATGTCTAAGGTTCAGTGGACATAGACAGAACTACAAAAAGGTTCAGTGGACATAGATGAGACTACAAAAAGGTTCAGTGGACATAGATGTAACTATAAAAAGGTTCCGTGGACATAGACAGAACTACAAAAAGGTTCAGTGGACATAGATGGAACTACAAAAAGGTTCAGTGGACATAGACAGAACTACAAAAAGGTTCAGTGGACATAGATGGAACTACAAAAAGGTTCAGTGGACATAGACAGAACTACAAAAAGGTTCAGTGGACATAGACAGAACTACAAAAAGGTTCAGTGGACATAGATGGAACTACAAAAAGGTTCAGTCGACATAGACAGAACTACAAAAAGGTTCAGTGGACATAGATGGAACTACAAAAAGGTTCAGTGGACATAGATGAGACTACAAAAAGGTTCAGTGGACATAGATGGAACTACAAAAAGGTTCAGTGGACATAGATGAGACTACAAAAAGGTTCAGTGGACATAGATGGAACTACAAAAAGGTTCAGTGGACATAGATGGAACTACAAAAAGGTTCAGTGGACATAGATGAGACTACAAAAAGGTTCAGTGGACATAGATGAGACTACAAAAAGGTTCAGTGGACATAGATGGAACTACAAAAAAGGCATTTAATGTCATTGCTTCAATATTATGTTACATAAGCATATACATATACATATACATATACTGCTTTGATAAACCCAAACCAGCCACTACGTTGACACATTGCAGAGGACATTCATTCAAGGGAATACATTGACTATTCCATTGGATGTCAAATCCTAATCTTTAGCCAGTTCCATGCACATAGCACTAGGGGGCAGTCTATGACCTACTGTGAGACTACAGTATTCTAAACTCCCAAGACATACAGGAAGTGTTGATATTTTTACAGATAATATATTCATACTGGTCATGTTGGGTACAGAGAGTACTGGATTTTAAATGTTTCCTTCAATGTTTTGAGGTCAGGTTCTCAAAAAAAATATAAAAAAATAATATCATTTTTCTTTCGAAAAATGTTTCTTAACACAATTACCTATTTCATTACAAAAGACAACACACGCACATTTATGTGATATTTATAAACAAAATAACAGTCTCAATTTGGTGGGGATTATTTTTCTTCTATTCAAAGATCATTCAAAACAGCAACACTGATTGAACTCGAAGGCAGTATTTATTATAGACGGTGGTGTGTGTGTGATGAGGGGGTTGATGGATGCAGTACGTGTGTGTGCAGGTACGTGCACCAGTGGAGGCTGCTGAGGGGAGGACGGCTCATAATGATGGCTGGAACAGAGCGAATGGAATGGCATCAAACACATAGAAGCAGTTGTGTTTTATATATTTGATACCATTCCACTAATTCAGCTCCAGCCATGACAACGAGCACGTCCTCCCCAATGAAGGTACCTCCAGCCTCCTGTGCTGTGCACGTGTGTGTCTGTTTCCATGTTATGCCGTCAGATAGGTCGTCTGGTGCATTTCTCTGTAATGGTGGGCAGTAAACAAAGGTGGTTTAAGCTGGCGGCTCCTGACAGAGTGGGGTTATACATCACCCTCTGTTATATATTCACTTCGTCCAAGTGGAACTGAAGCAAGGATACGGCCAAATAAACAAAGGAGAGGGATCGAGTGAGAGATAGGTGTGGCGGTGTTTGGGGAGAATGAGGGGGGTGATGAAGAGAGAGTGTGTGTGTTTGAATGCCCACGTGCCCTGCATGCAAGATGTATTACGTATGCAGTGCATGTCTGTAGAGAGAGAGAATAAAGAAGAGAGAAAGAGAGAATAAATGATAGAGATAATGAATAATAGAGATAAGAGAGAGAGAAAATGAATGAGAGAGAGAGAGAGAGAGAGAGAGAGAGAGATAATGAGAAAGACGAGAAATAGAGAATAAATTATAGAGATAATGAATAATAGAGATAGGAGAGAGAGAAAATGAATGAGAGAGAGAGAGAGATAATGAGAAAGACGAGAAATAGAGAATAAATGATAGAGATAATGAATAATAGAGATAAGAGAGAGAGAAAATGAATGAGAGAGAGAATGAGAAAGATGAGAAAGAGAGAATAAATTATAGAGAATGAATAATAGAGATAAGAGAGAGAAAATTAATGAGAGAGAGAGATAATGAGAAAGACAGGAAAGAGAGAATAAATGATAGAGATAATGAATAATAGAGATAAGAGAGAGAGAAAATGAACGAGAGAGAGAGAGAGATAATGAATAATAAAAAGAGAGACTGAACAAGTAGCAGAAATAAATAATAACCATGAAAAGCTGTTTCCCTCCTGTCAGCAGGATGCTTTCCAAACCAAGCCAATCTCAGCACTGCTTCACATCCCATTGTAAATGGAAGAAGAAACAGCAGAGCCAACCTGCTATCTGTGTTCACACATTACTGAGAAAACAATTATACATGACATACAGTACATACAGAAAATATTCAGACCCCTTGACTTTTTACACATTTTGTTAAGGACTCTCAGATCATGAGAAACAACATTCTCTGGTCTTATGAAACCAAGATTGAACTCTTTGGCCTGAACGCCAAGCGTCACGTCTGGAGGAAACCAAGCACGCACCTTATTCTAAAATGTATTAAATCGTTTTTTTCTGCTCATCAATATACACACAATACCCCATAATGACATCACAATACCCCATAATGACATCACAATACCCCATAATGACATCACAATACCCCATAATGACAAAGCAAAAGAGGTTTTTAGAAATGTTTGCAAATGTATTAAAATAAAACACTTAAATATTACATTTACATAAGTATTCAGACCCTTTACTCAGTACTTTGTTGAAGCACCGATTACACCCTCAAGTCTTCTTGGGTATGATGCTACAAGCTTTGCACACCTGTATTTGGGGAGTTTCTCCCATTGCAGATCCTCTCAAGCTCAGTCAGGTTGAATGGGGAGCGTTGCTGCACAGCTATTTTCTAGTCTCTCCAGAGATGTTGGATCAGGTTCAAGTCCGGCCTCTGGCTATACCACTCAAGGACATTCAGAGATGTTGGATCAGGTTCAAGTCCAGGCTCTGGCTGGGCCACTCAAGGACATTCAGAGATGTTGGATCAGGTTCAAGTCCAGGCTCTGGCTGGGCCACTCAAGGACATTCAGAGATGTTGGATCAGGTTCAAGTCCGGCCTCTGGCTGGGCCACTCAAGGACATTCAGAGATGTTGGATCAGGTTCAAGTCCGGCCTCTGGCTGGGCCACTCAAGGACATTCAGAGATGTTGGATCAGGTTCAAGTCCAGGCTCTGGCTGGGCCACTCAAGGACATTCAGAGATGTTGGATCAGGTTCAAGTCTGGCCTCTGGCTGGGCCACTCAAGGACATTCAGAGATTTGTGCCGATGCCACTCCTGCATTGGCTTGGCTGTGTGCTTAGAGTCGTTGTCCTGTTGGAAGGTGAACCTTTGTCCCAGTCTGAGATCCTGAGCGCTCTGGAGCAGGTCTTCATCAAGGGTCTCTCTGTACTTTGCTCCGTTCATCTTTCTTCGATATTGACTAGTCTCCCAGTCCCTTCAGCTAAAAAACATCCCCACAGCATAAAGCTGCCGCTACGATGCGTCACTGTCGGGGTGATATTGGCCAGGTGATAAGCAGTGCCAGGTGTCCTCCAGACGTGACGCTTGGCGTTCAGGCCAAAGAGTTCAATCTTGGTTTCATCAGACCAGAGAATGTTGTTTCTCATGATCTGAGAGTCCTTTAGATGCCTTTTGGCAAACTCCAAGCAGGCTGTCTTGTGCCTTTGACTGAGAAGTGGCTTCCATCTAGCCACTCTACCATAAAGGCCTGATTGGTGGAGTGCTGTAGAGATGGTTGTCCTTCTGGAAGGTTCTCCCATCTCCACAGAGGAACTCTGGAGCTCTGTCAGAGTGACCATTGGGTTCTTGGTCACGTCCCTGACCAAGGCCCTTCTCCCCCGATTGGTCAGTTTGTCCCGGCGGCCAGCTCTAGCAGGTCTTGGTTGTTTCAAACATTATGGAGGCCACTATGTTCTTGGGGAACTGCAATGCTGCAGACATTTTTTGGTACCCTTCCCCAGATCTGTGTCTCGACACAATCCTGTCTCGGAGCTCTATGGACAATTCCTTCGACCTCACGGCTTGGTTTTTGCTCTGACATGCACTTTCAAATGTGGGACCTTATATCGACAGGTGTGTGTCTTTTCAAATCGTGTGCAATCAATTGAATTGACCACGGGTGGACTCCAACCAAGTTGTAGAAACATCAAGCATGATCAATGGAAATAGGATGCACCTGAGCTCAATTTCTCATAGCAAAAGGTCTAAATACTAATTGAAATAAGGTATTTTTATTTTAAATAAATTCGCAAACATGTCTAAAAACAGAGTAGCACAGACCACACTGCTCTGCCCTCAGGTCACCCCCTGTCAGAGTAGCACAGACCACACTGCTCAGCCCTCAGGTCACCCCCTGTCAGAGTAGCACAGACCACGTTGCTCAGCCCTCAGGGCACCTCAGAGGAATAACTTGGTCAGGAGTAATAAGCTGCAGAGGAGAGAAGTACAGGAGTACAGGATATACTATACTGCACTATGCATCAGTACAGGATGTACTATACTGCACTTTGCGTCAGTACAGGATGTACTATACTGCACTATGAGTCAGTAGAGGATATACTATACTGCACTATGAGTCAGTACAGGATATACTATACTGCACTATGCGTCAGTAGAGGATATACTATACTGCACTATGAGTCAGTAGAGGATGTACTATACTGCACTATGAGTCAGTAGAGGATGTACTATACTGCACTATGAGTCAGTAGAGGATATACTATACTGCACTATGCATCAGTAGAGGATATACTATACTGCACTATGAGTCAGTAGAGGATATACTATACTGCACTATGAGTCAGTACAGGATATACTATACTGCACTATGCATCAGTAGAGGATATACTATACTGCACTATGCATCAGTAGAGGATATACTATACTGCACTATGAGTCAGTAGAGGATGTACTATACTGCACTATGAGTCAGTAGAGGATGTACTATACTGCACTATGAGTCAGTAGAGGATGTACTATACTGCACTATGAGTCAGTAGAGGATGTACTATACTGCACTATGAGTCAGTAGAGGATGTACTATACTGCACTATGAGTCAGTAGAGGATGTACTATACTGCACTATGAGTCAGTAGAGGATGTACTATACTGCACTATGAGTCAGTAGAGGATGTACTATACTGCACTATGAGTCAGTAGAGGATGTACTATACTGCACTATGAGTATACTGCACTATGAGTCAGTAGAGGATGTACTATACTGCACTATGAGTCAGTAGAGGATATACTATACTGCACTATGAGTCAGTACAGGATATACTATACTGCACTATGAGTCAGTACAGGATGTACTATACTGCACTATGAGTCAGTACAGGATATACTATACTGCACTATGCGTCAGTAGAGGATATACTATACTGCACTATGAGTCAGTAGAGGATATACTATACTGCACTATGAGTCAGTACAGGATATACTATACTGCACTATGCGTCAGTAGAGGATATACTATACTGCACTATGAGTCAGTAGAGGATATACTATACTGCACTATGAGTCAGTACAGGATATACTATACTGCACTATGCATCAGTAGAGGATATACTATACTGCACTATGCATCAGTAGAGGATATACTATACTGCACATTGCGTCAGTACAGGATGTACTATACTGCACTATGCATCAGTAGAGGATATACTATACTGCACTATGCGTCAGTAGAGGATATACTATACTGCACTTTGCGTCAGTACAGGATGTACTATACTGCACTATGCATCAGTAGAGGATATACTATACTGCACTATGCGTCAGTAGAGGATATACTATACTGCACTTTGCGTCAGTACAGGATGTACTATACTGCACTATGCGTCAGTAGAGGATGTACTATACTGCACTATGCATCAGTGGGAAGTAGGGTGAAGATGCACCAAGACAATGGCATCAGTTTCCACCATCTTATGGTTAAGGACTACCGATTTAGGGAGGATAAATTGATCATGGATCTGTCGCTACAGTGGGTACATTTACCACTATTGTAGCCTATCATGTATTCTATCATTAGGGTTTTATCATACTGGCTGGTGCATTTTGCCCTGGTGCCATAAGACTGTAGTTCCCTCTCTGTTCCTCTCTCCAACACCTCCTGCTGAGATCACAAGAATAATAGCAGTCCACAACTCTCTGACCCAGTGAAGACGCATTGGGGAGAGCAAGATGGCAAAAATGGCAGAGTTAGAGAAAGACAGAGAGAACACATTGATTTAGCAAGACCAACAAACACAGGGGAAAGACAGAGAGACAAACAAACACAGGGGAAAGATAGAGACCAACACACACAGGGGAAAGAGAGAGACCAGCAAACACAGGGGAAAGATAGAGACCAACACACACAGGGGAAAGATAGAGACCAATAAACACAGGGGAAAGATAGAGACCAACACACACAGGGGAAAGAGAGAGACCAGCAAACACAGGGGAAAGATAGAGACCAGCAAACACAGGGGAAAGATAGAGACCAATAAACACAGGGGAAAGATAGAGACCAACAAACACAGGGGAAAGAGAGAGACCAGCAAACACAGGGGAAAGATAGAGACCAATAAACACAGGGGAAAGATAGAGACCAACAGGGGAAAGACAGAGAAATATAGGGGAAACAGGGGAAAGATAGAGACCAACAAACACAGGGGAAAGATAGAGACCAACAAACACAGGGGAAAGATAGAGACCAATAAACACAGGGGAAAGATAGAGACCAACAGGGGAAAGACAGAGAAAATATAGGGGAAACAGGGGAAAGATAGAGACCAACAAACACAGGGGAAAGATAGAGACCAACAAACACAGGAGAAAGATAGAGACCAACAAACACAGGGGAAATAGAGAGACCAACACACACAGGGGAAAGAGAGAGACCAGCAAACACAGGGGAAAGATAGAGACCAATAAACACAGGGGAAAGATAGAGACCAACAGGGGAAAGACAGAGAAAATATAGGGGAAACAGGGGAAAGATAGAGACCAACAAACACAGGGGAAAGATAGAGACCAACAGGGGAAAGACAGAGAAAATATAGGGGAAACAGGGGAAAGATAGAGACCAACAAACACAGGGGAAAGATAGAGACCAACAAACACAGGGGAAAGATAGAGACCAACACACACAGGGGAAAGAGAGAGACCAACAAACACAGGGGAAAGATAGAGACCAACACACACAGGGGAAAGAGAGAGACCAACAAACACAGGGGAAAGATAGAGACCAATAAACACAGGGGAAAGATAGAGACCAACAGGGGAAAGACAGAGAAAATATAGGGGAAACAGGGGAAAGATAGAGACCAACAAACACAGGGGAAAGAGAGAGACCAGCAAACACAGGGGAAAGACAGAGAAAATATAGGGGAAACGGGGGAAAGATAGAGACCAACAAACACAGGGGAAAGACAGAGAAAATATAGGGGAAACAGGGGAAAGATAGAGACCAATAAACACAGGGGAAAGATAGAGACCAATAAACACATGGGAAAGATAGAGACCAACAAACACAGGGGAAAGATAGAGACCAATAAACACAGGGGAAAGATAGAGACCAACAGGGGAAAGACAGAGAAAATATAGGGGAAACAGGGGAAAGATAGAGACCAACAAACACAGGGGAAAGAGAGAGACCAACAAACACAGGGGAAAGACAGAGAAAATATAGGGGAAACAGGGGAAAGATAGAGACCAACAAACACAGGGGAAAGATAGAGACCAACAAACACAGGGGAAAGATAGAGACCAACACACACAGGGGAAAGATAGAGACCAACAAACACAGGGGAAAGATAGAGAGACCAACAGGGGAAAGATAGAGACCAACAGGGGAAAGACAGACAAAATATAGGGGAAACAGGGGAAAGATAGAGACCAATAAACACAGGGGAAAGATAGAGACCAACAAACACAGGGGAAAGATAGAGACCAACAGGGGAAAGACATAAAATATAGGGGAAACAGGGGAAAGATAGAGACCAACAAACACAGGGGAAAGAGAGAGACCAACAAACACAGGGGAAAGATAGAGACCAATAAACACAGGGGAAAGATAGAGACCAACAGGGGAAAGACAGACAAAATATAGGGGAAACAGGGGAAAGATAGAGACCAACAAACACAGGGGAAAGATAGAGACCAACAAACACAGGGGGAAGATAGAGACCAACAGGGGAAAGACAGAGACCAACAGGGGAAAGACAGAGAGACCAACAAACACAGGGGAAAGATAGAGACCAACAAACACAGGGGAAAGAGAGAGACCAACAAACACAGGGGAAAGATAGAGACCAGCAAACACAGGGGAAAGATAGAGACCAGCAAACACAGGGGAAAGATAGAGACCAACAAACACAGGGGAAAGATAGAGACCAGCAAACACAGGGGAAAGAGAGAGACCAACAAACACAGGGGAAAGATAGAGACCAGCAAACACAGGGGAAAGATAGAGACCAACAAACACAGGGGAAAGAGAGAGACCAACAAACACAGGGGAAAGATAGAGATGAACACACAAGAAATAGATTAGGAAGAGAAGACAGGCAAAGAAGGAAGTTAAAAGGAGAGGCAGAAAGAGGGAGGGAGGAGTAGAGGCTGAAGGAGGGAAGGAGGGAGGGCGCGAGAGAGCGGACAGAGGACGAACTGTCACCCCACCTGCTCTGCAGTCAGTCCCTGCAGTAATTGACTGACAGTAAACACAGCAGCGCTGAGTCCTCTGGTATTTCTAGGAAATGTCATTTGTCTGATCTATCCATGTTGTCTGCAGTGGGAGAGTGGCAATACAAACTGACAACCCGCAAATCACAGCCTGACCCTGAGATGGGCCTTTTCCATTACGTTTCACCGCCCTAAAAACAGGATATTTCAATGGCAAAATGTCAATACATTACAATGTATTTATTGGCGTGAAAGGCTTTTTCCTATCGTGTTCCACTTGTGTCACAAAAGAGGCATAAGATATTTGAGTAGAAACATGTCAATATGTTATAGTTGCGTCAGTAATGGTGTGTTTTACCGTTCTGTGTATTTGTCATGTATTGAGCAGGCGTTTCTAGGATCCAGACGTGTGTCATTCTAATCCGTGATCGATAAAGCTGTTGTCACTTTGAATTGGACAAAGGAAAGGAAAAAAGACATCTCTTAACCCTGCATTGGGTTATAAAAGACCTCTCTATCCTTCCTGTTTGGCCCTGTCCGGGGGTGTCCTCGGATGGGGCCACAGTGTCTCCTGTCCCCTCCTGTCTCAGCCTCCAGTATTTATGCTGCAGTAGTTTGTGTGGGGGGGCTAGGGTCAGTTTGTTATATCTGGAGTACTTCTCCTGTCCTATTCGGTGTCCTGTGTGAATCTAAGTGTGCGTTCTCTAATTCTCTCCTTCTTTCTTTCTCTCTCTCGGAGGACCTGAGCCCTAGGACCATGCCCCAGGACTACCTGACATGATGACTCCTTGCTGTCCCCAGTCCACCTGGCCATGCTGCTGCTCCAGTTTCAACTGTTCTGCCTTACTATTATTCGACCATGCTGGTCATTTATGAACATTTGAACATCTTGGCCATGTTCTGTTATAATCTCCACCCGGCACAGTCAGAAGAGGACTGGCCACCCCACATATGCTCTCTCTAATTCTCTCTTTCTTTCTCTCTCTCGGAGGACCTGAGCCCTAGGACCGTGCCCCAGTACTACCTGACATGATGACTCCTTGCTGTCCCCGGTCCACCTGACTGTGCTGCTGCTCCAGTTTCAACTGTTCTGCCTTGTTATTATTCGACCATGCTGGTCATTTATGAACATTTTAACATCTTGGCCATGTTCTGTTATAATCTCCACCCCACATAGCCTGGTTCCTCTCTAGGTTTCTTCCTAGGTTTTGGTCTTTCTAGGGAGTTTTTCCTAGCCACCGTGCTTCTACACCTGCATTGCTTGCTGTTTGGGGTTTTAGACTGGGTTTCTGTACAGCACTTTGAGATATCAGCTGATGTACGAAGGGCTATATAAATAAATTTGATTGATTGAACTCTCTTTCCCTGCATTGGGTTATAACAGACCTCTCTTTCCCTGCATTGGGTTTAAACAGACCTCTCTTTCCCTGCATTGGGTTTAAACAGACCTCTCTTTCCCTGCATTGGGTTTAAACAGACCTCTCTTTCCCTGAATTGGGTTTAAACAGACCTCTCTTTCCCTGCATTGGGTTATAAAAGACCTCTCTTTCCCTGCATTGGGTTTAAACAGACCTCTCTTTCCCTGCATTGGGTTTAAACAGACCTCTCTTTCCCTGCATTGGGTTTAAACAGACCTCTCTTTCCCTGCATTGGGTTTAAACAGACCTCTCTTTCCCTGCATTGGGTTTAAACAGACCTCTCTTTCCCTGCATTGGGTTACAAGGTTAATTTTAGATATGGGAAGTTAATGACTCTTTCTGTACTGAGTTTCATCTTCTTCCAGGATGCCGAGGACCTGCTTTCCCGCACCCTGTGGTTCCACATCGGTGGAGGGTCTTGTGAGTGTCCTCCATCCCATCAAGCGGTCCTCCCGCATTGTTGGCCCTTTGTTTTGGGACGTAGATGTGGACATCCGCCAGGCTCTGGAGAGGGAACCCGCTCCTGCCATCTGCCCACCAGAGTGCATCTATGTCCCCACGGGGGTGAGAGATCAGATGTTGACCTGGGCACACACATTCCTCACCGCTGGTCAACCAATCCCTCTCCGATAAATCCTGGTGGCCTACCTTGCCGCAGGACGTTGCCCACTATGTCAACTCATGTTCGGTATGTACTCAATCCAAATTTCCCCGGCATGCTCCAGCAGGTAAACTACTTCCAGTGTCTCAGCGGACTTGGTCACATCTGTCCATAAGCTTTGTAACAGATCTCCCACTTTCTGATGGTTTTACCACTATTCTGGTTGACAGATTCTCCAAATCCTGCCGTTTTATCCCTCTCTCTGGTCTACTTACCACTCCAGGTCGCTGAGGCACTATTCCATTAGGTCTTCCTGGCACTAGGGCCTTCCAGAGGACATCGTTTCAGACCGTGGACCCCAATTCGTGGGTCTGGAATGCCTTTATGGAGAAGCTAGGGGCCACGGCCAGCCTCACATTTGGGTACCGGCCTCTGTCTAACGGGCAGGTGGAGAGGACCAACCAGAAGCTGGACCAACCTCCGTCATCAGGCAGTGTTGGTTCTGTTTTCATGTTCAGACACTGCTCTTGTTTTGTAACACACCATGTTCGTTATTATTAAACTCACCATCTGCACCTGCTTCCTAATTCCCTTCGTCTTCGTCACAACATCAAAATGGTCACGTTTTTATAAGGGGATGATCAAAGTTTTCAAATCGGTCAGAAAAAGCACCTGTTAGAAATCAGCTTAAAGTCAGAAGTACGAGGGATATATGCATACAGCTCTGGAAAAATAAAAGTCCGCTGCAAAATGAGTGGTCTTTTCAGTTTCTCTGGTTGTACTGTTTATAGGTATGTGTGTTTGGGTAAAATGAACATTGGTTTTCTATAAACTACTGACAACATTTCTTCCAAATAAAAATATTCAGAGCTTTTCTTTGCAGAAAATGAAAACTGGTGGAAAGAAAGAGGCGGTGTTGTCAGAATAATGCAAAGAAAACAAGTAAACAACACAATACTAATGTTTTAACTTAGGAAGAGTTCAAAAATCAATATGGTGGAATAACCCTCCAGGGCTGGCCATGACAGGGTCTTGATATGGTGGTCATCCATCTACACCTTCATTGACCTGGCTGTGTGGCTTGGAGCATTGTCCTGCTGGAAAAACCAATCCTCCGAGTTGGGGAACATTGTCCTGCTGGAAAAACCAATCCTCCGAGTTGGGGAGCATTGTCCTGCTGGAAAAACCAATCCTCCGAGTTGGGGAACATTGTCCTGCTGGAAAAACCAATCCTCCGAGTTGGGGAACATTGTCAGAGCAGAAGGAAGGAGGTTTTCTTCCTTGTGACTTGATTCAAGCGTCCTTCGCAGAGACAAATCTGCCCCCATTCCAGCCTTGCTGAAGAACCCCCAAATCATCACCGATCCTCCTCCAGATTTCACAGTGGATGCGAGACACTGTGGCTTGTAGGCCTCTCCAGGTGTTCTAAACCTTTTGACTGGTAGTGTAGAAAGGTGTGTCCCTTTCCTAATCATGTCCAACAAATGAATTTACCTCAGGTGGACTCTAAGTTGTAGAAAAATCAAGGATGTTCAAAGGAAACAGGATGCACCTGAGCTCAATTTCAAGTCTCATAGCAAAGCTTCTGAATACTTATGTTATTCAGTTAATTTTAACGTGATACATTTTCACATTTCTAAAAACCTGTTTTCGCTTTGTCAATAATGGGGTATTGTGTGTAGATTGATTGGGATTTTTAAATGTTTTATCCATTTTAGAATAAGGCTGTAACGTAACAACATTTTGAAAAGGTCAAGGGGTCTGAACACACCGTATATAATGAAATCGGCCATGAAAGACCAAGAAAACCAACGACTTAAGTTAAAGATTCAAATCACTTGAGTTTGAATGGGGGTAGAAAATGGAGCCGCGTTCAACGGTGACAGTGAAGACAACAAGGCCAAGGGTCGAACAAAGCCCAAGAGACACAAACCCCTAGCCACAGTACAGAGCGTGGCGTGCACGGAAACACTCAGACTGGATCAGAAAGGATGAGTCGTGGGTTACTACCAAGGAAAGGTTACTACCAAGGAAAGGTTACTACCAAGGAAAGGTTACTACCAAGGAAAGGTTACTACCAAGGAAAGGTTACTACCAAGGAAAGGTTACTACCAAGGAAAGGTTACTACCAAGGAAAGGTTACTACCAAGGAAAGGTTACTACCAAGGAAAGGTTACTACCAAGGCACCTAGAGGTTTTAACGTATACATTTGAAAACACAATAAGGCAGTAAACACCATTCTGTAGTCCTACAGTCTGTTTTATCACCAACTGTTTGTGTTTCTGTGGCACAATGTATCCACACACTCCATTTACATTTACCGTTAAAGTCAACATAAACAGGACAAAGCACCAGTATATAAGTACCTTCATAATAATAGAAAGTCTTCATAATAATAACCAGAGTTGATATGTAAATATGACGTGCAGTAGGATATTCAGGATATGAAAAACACTAGTGGTCCTTCTGTAGCTCAGTTGGTAGAGCATGGCGCTTGTAACGCCAGGGTAGTGGGTTCGATTCCTGGGACCACCCATACGTAGAATGTATGCACACATAAGTCGCTTTGGATAAAAGCGTCTGCTAAATGGCATATATATATATATAACACTAGTAGCCTGCAGCACACTGAGAATCAATGACGTGTGGTATAATCTTCAGGATATGAAAAACATATCATTTTCAACATGGTTCTATTACCTTGGTTTCTTTGTTTCACTCGGGTTCTATTTGACTCAGGCATGTGTCCTTGTGAATGAGTACACCTGGAGGTGTGTTTTGGGTCATGGTCCTGTTGATGAACAAACTAGATGGGATGGTGTATCACTGCAGAATGCTGTGGTAGCCATGCTGGTTAAGTGTGCCTTGAATTGTAAATAAATCCCTGACAGTGTCACCAGCAAAGCACCATCACACCTCCTCCTCTATGCTTCACGGTGGGAACCAAAAATACAACAAAGACACGGAGGTTGGAACTCAAATTTGAACACCAGACCAAAAGGACAGATTTACACCGGTTTAATGTCCATTTCTCGTGTTTCCTGGCCCAAGCAAGTCTCTTATTATTATCTGTGTCCTTTAGTAATGGTTTCTTTGCAGCATTTCGACCATGAAGGCCTGTTTCACTCAGTCTCCTCTAAACATTTGATGTTGAGATGTGTCTGTTATTTGAACACTGTGAAGCATTTATTTGGGCTGCAATTTCTGAGGCTGGTAACTAATGAACTTATCCTCTGCAGCAGAGGTAACTCTGGGTCTTCCTTTCTTGTGGCGGTCCTCATGAGAGCCAGTTTCATCATAGCGCATGATGGGTTTTTGTGACTGCACTTGAAGAAACGTTAAAAGTTCTTGAAATTTTCCAGATTGGCAGACCTTCATGTCTTAAAGTAATGATGACGCCAAACTGCAATGCAGATGTAGAAGCACGATAGCTAGGAAAAACTCCAGAAAGGCCGGAAACCTAGGATGGGAAGAACCAGGCTCTGAGGGGTGATCAGTCCACTTCTGGCTGTGCCGGGTGGAGATAAGGCTGTGTGCAATATACAGACATGCAGATCTGCTAGATGTGAATTCACAAAAGCAGAAAAATGTTTTCTGCGGCTTATGCCAACTTTTGTTTTGTTGAAGTGCAAACACAAGACAATCAACTTCCAAGGTGCCAATCAATCACCCAAGGACATAGAAAATGGTAGGAGGTACAGATCTACAAGAGACGGTGGCTGACGGTACCTTGGGTGTACCTGGGAGTTGCCTGATTCAAAGTGGTCTTTCTGGACACTGTCACACTCAATGAGCTGGCCTGCTGGCCTGATACACTGAGCTTTCATCCCTCTGAGGAGTGAGGACAAACAGATGGGCCCTTCTCTCTCTCAGCCTTTGCTCTCTCCTACCCCCCCTCCCTCTCCCCCTTCTCTCTCTCCCCTTTGCTCTCTCCTACCCCCTCCCTCTCCCCCTTCTCTCTCTCCCCTTTGCTCTCTCCCACCCCCCCTCCTTCTCCCCCTTCTCTCTCTCCCCTTTGCTCTCTCCCACCCCCTTCTCTCTCTCCCCTTTGCTCTCTCCCTCTCCCCCTTCTCTATCTCCCCTTTGCTCTCTCCCACCCCCTCCCTCTCCCCTTTCTCTCTCTCCCCTTTGCTCTCTCCCACCCCCCCTCTCTCCCCCTTCTCTCTCTCCCACCCCCCACCCCCTCCCTCTCCCCCTTCTCTCTCTCCCCTTTGCTCTCTCCCACCCCCTCCTTCTCCCCCTTCTCTCTCTCCCCTTTGCTCTCTCCCACCCCCTCCCTCTCCCCCTTCTCTCTCTCCCCCCTTTGCTCTCTCCCACCCCCCTCCCTCTCCCCCTTCTCTCTCTCCCCTTTGCTCTCTCCCACCCCCTCCCTCTCCCCCTTCTCTCTCTCCCCTTTGCTCTCTCCCACCCCCTCCCTCTCCCCCTTCTCTCTCTCCCCTTTGCTCTCTACCACCCCCTCCCTCTCCCCCTTCTCTCTCTCCACCCCCTCCCTCTCCCCCTTCTCTCTCTCCCACCCCCTCCCTCTCCCCCTTCTCTCTCTCCCCTTTGCTCTCTCCCACCCCCCTCCCTCTCCCCCTTCTCTCTCTCCCCTTTGCTCTCTCCCACCCCCCTCCCACCCCCTCCCTCTCCCCCTTCTCTCTCTCCCCTTTGCTCTCTCCCACCCCCCTCCCTCTCCCCCCTTCTCTCTCTCCCCTTTGCTCTCTCCCACCCCCCCTCCCTCTCCCCCTTCTCTCTCTCCCCTTTGCTCTCTCCCACCCCCCTCCCTCTCCCCCTTCTCTCTCTCCCCTTTGCTCTCTCCCACCCCCTCCCTCTCCCCCTTCTCTCTCTCCCCTTTGCTCTCTCCCACCCCCCCTCCCTCTCCCCCTTCTCTCTCTCCCACCCACCCCTCTCTCTCTCCCACCCCCCTCTCCCCCCTTCTCTCTCTCCCCTTCTCTCTCTCCCACCCCCCTCCCTCTCCCCCTTCTCTCTCTCCCACCCACCCACCCCTCTCTCTCTCCCACCCCCCCTCCCTCCCTCTCTCCCCCTTTTCTCTCTCCCACCCCCTACCTCTCTCCCACCCCCCTCCCTCTCTCCCACCCCTCCTCCCTCTCTCCCACCCCCCTACCTCTCTCCCACCCCTCCTCCCTCTCTCCCACCCCTCCTCCCTCTCTCCCACCCCCTCCCTCTCTGCAGTCTGCCCTGTCGGACACCCATCTGTTTCTGGACGGTCATCTGCTCATGACTCAGCACCTCCCTTCCTCCCAGACAGCACCTTCCTTTATTTCTGTTAGAGAGGAAGGATGAAGTAGCTGAGTAACACGTTAATACAGAACTACTTACTGAACCAAAATGTAAACGCAACACGGAACAATTTCAATGATTTTACTGAGTTACAGTTCATGTAAGTCGCTCTGGATAAGAGCGTCTGCTAAATGACTTAAATATAAATGTATATAAGGAAATCAGTCAATTGAAATAAATTCGGGGCGGCAGGGTAGCCTAGTGGCAGGTTCCAATCCCCGAGTTGACAAGGTACAAATCTGTCGTTCTGCTCCTGAACAGGCAGTTAACCCACTGTTCCTAGGCCGTCATTGAAAATAAGAATTTGTTCTTAACTGACTTGCCTGGTTAAATAAAGGTCAAATTAAATTAGGTCCTAATCTATGGATGTCACATGACTGTGAATTCAGATATGCATTTGTTTGTCACAGATTAAAAAGGTAGGCGCATATGTAACGGATGTGAAACGGCTAGCTTAGTTAGCGGTGGTGTGCGCTAAATAGCGTTTCAATCGGTGACGTCACTTGCTCTGAAACCTTGAAGTAGTAGTTCCCCTTGCTCTGCAAGGGCCGTGTGGAGCGATGGGTAACGATGCTTCGTGGGTGCCTGTTGTTGATGTGTGCAGAGGGTCCCTGGTTCGCGCGAGGGGACGGTCTAAAGTTATACTGTTACACATAGATCAAATGGTATAATCACCATTTGCCTCATGCAGCTCGCATAGAGTTGATTGTGGCATGTGGAATGTTGTCCAGAGCATCCCAAACATGCTCAATGGGTGTCATGGAAGAACTGGGACATTTTCAGCTTCCAGGAATTGTGTACAGATCCTTGCATCATGGGGCCAGGTATTATCATGCTGAAACTTGAGGTGATGGCGGTGGATGACTGGCACGAATATCGACCTCAGGATAATGTCACAATATCTATGTGCATTCAAATTGCCATCGATAAAACACAATTGTGTCTGTAGATAATCCCTGTCCATACCAAAACTGCACATTTTAGAGTGGCCCCCAGAAAAAAGGTGTAAAGATCACACTGTTTAATCAGCTTCTTGATATGCATTGGCAGCAGCTAATGGGGATCCCTAATAAATACTGTTTAATCAGCTTCTTGATATGCATTGGCAGCAGCTAATGGGGATCCCTAATAAATACTGTTTAATCAGCTTCTTGATATGCATTGTGAATTTGTTACGAAGTCCTTATTTACAGCTAAATTTGTTAGGGGATCCTTATTTATAAATACTGTTTAATTACAGCTTGAATTTGATATGCATTTACAGCGTATGAATTTGTTACGAAGTCCTTATTTACAGCTTATGAATTTGTTACGAAGTCCTTATTTACAGCTTATGAATTTGTTACGAAGTCCTTATTTACAGCTTATGAATTTGTTACGAAGTCCTTATTTACAGCTTATGAATTTGTTACGAAGTCCTTATTTACAGCGTATGAATTTGTTACGAAGTCCTTATTTACAGCTTATGAATTTGTTACGAAGTCCTTATTTACAGCTTATGAATTTGTTACGAAGTCCTTATTTACAGCGTATGAATTTGTTACGAAGTCCTTATTTACAGCTTATGAATTTGTTACGAAGTCCTTATTTACAGCTTATGAATTTGTTACGAAGTCCTTATTTACAGCTTATGAATTTGTTACGAAGTCCTTATTTACAGCTTATGAATTTGTTACGAAGTCCTTATTTACAGCTTATGAATTTGTTACGAAGTCCTTATTTACAGCTTATGAATTTGTTACGAAGTCCTTATTTACAGCTTATGAATTTGTTACGAAGTCCTTATTTACAGCTTATGAATTTGTTACGAAGTCCTTATTTACAGCTTATGAATTTGTTACGAAGTCCTTATTTACAGCTTATGAATTTGTTACGAAGTCCTTATTTACAGCTTATGAATTTGTTACCTTATTTACAGCTTATGAATTTGTCCTTATTTACAGCTTATGAATTTGTTACGAAGTCCTTATTTACAGCTTATGAATTTGTTACGAAGTCCTTATTTACAGCTTATGAATTTGTTACGAAGTCCTTATTTACAGCTCCTTATTTACAGATGAATTTGTTACGAAGTCCTTATTTACAGCTTATGAATTTGTTACGAAGTCCTTATTTACAGCTTATGAATTTGTTACGAAGTCCTTATTTACAGCTTATGAATTTGTTACGAAGTCCTTATTTACAGCGTATGAATTTGTTACGAAGTCCTTATTTACAGCTTATGAATTTGTTACGAAGTCCTTATTTACAGCTTATGAATTTGTTACCCTTATTTACAGCTTATGAATTTGTTACGAAGTCCTTATTTACAGCTTATGAATTTGTTACGAAGTCCTTATTTACAGCTTATGAATTTGTTACGAAGTCCTTATTTACAGCTTATGAATTTGTTAATTTACAGCTTATGAATTTGTTACCCTTATTTACAGCTTATGAATTTGTTACGAAGTCCTTATTTACAGCTTATGAATTTGTTACGAAGTCCTTATTTACAGCTTATGAATTTGTTACGAAGTCCTTATTTACAGCTTATGAATTTGTTACGAAGTCCTTATTTACAGCTTATGAATTTGTTACGAAGTCCTTATTTACAGCTTATGAATTTGTTACGAAGTCCTTATTTACAGCTTATGAATTTGTTACGAAGTCCTTATTTACAGCTTATGAATTTGTTACGAAGTCCTTATTTACAGCTTATGAATTTGTTACGAAGTCCTTATTTACAAGTTACCCTTATTTACAGCGTATGAATTTGTTACGATTTAGTCCTTATTTACAGCTTATGAATTTGTTACGAAGTCCTTATTTACAGCTTATGAATTTGTTACGAAGTCCTTATTTACAGCTTATGAATTTGTTACGAAGTCCTTATTTACAGTGCATGAATTTGTTACGAAGTCCTTATTTACAGTGCATGAATTTGTTACGAAGTCCTTATTTACAGCTTATGAATTTGTTACGAAGTCCTTATTTACAGTGCATGAATTTGTTACGAAGTCCTTATTTACAGTGCATGAATTTGTTACGAAGTCCTTATTTACAGCTTATGAATTTGTTACGAAGTCCTTATTTACAGCTTATGAATTTGTTACGAAGTCCTTATTTACAGCTTATGAATTTGTTACGTCCTTAGTCCTTATTTACAGTGCAGTTACGAAGTCCTTATTTACAGCATGAATTTGTTACGAAGTCCTTATTTACAGTGCATGAATTTGAATTTGTTTGTTACGAAGTCCTTATTTACAGTGCATGAATTTGTTACGAAGTCCTTATTTACAGTGCATGAATTTGTTACGAAGTCCTTATTTACAGTGCATGAATTTGTTACGAAGTCCTTATTTACAGTGCATGAATTTGTTACGAAGTCCTTATTTACAGTGCATGAATTTGTTACGAAGTCCTTATTTACAGCTTATGAATTTGTTACGAAGTCCTTATTTACAGCTTATGAATTTGTTACGAAGTCCTTATTTACAGCTTATGAATTTGTTACGAAGTCCTTATTTACAGCTTGCATGAATTTGTTACGAAGTCCTTATTTACAGCTTATGAATTTGTTACGAAGTCCTTATTTACAGCTTATGAATTTGTTACGAAGTCCTTATTTACAGTGCATGAATTTGTTACGAAGTCCTTATTTACAGCTTATGAATTACAGTGCATTCGGAAAGTATTCAGACCCCTTTACTTTTTTTAAACATTGTTACGTTACAGCCTTATTCTAAAATGTATTAAATAATTTTTTCCTCATCAATTTACACACAGTAACCCATAATGACATCACAATACCCCATAATGACATCACAATACCCCATAATGACATCACAATACCCCATAATGACAAAGCAAAAACAGGTTTTTAGAATGTTTTTGCAAATGTATTACAAATAAGAAACTGTATTTACATAAGTATTCAGACCCTTTCGTATGAGACTCGAAATTGAGCATCCTGTTTCCATTGATCATTCTTGAGGTGTTTCTACAATTTGATTAGAGTCCAACTGTGGTACATTCAATTACTTGGACATGATTTGGAAAGGCCCACACCTGTCTATATATGGTCCCACAGTTGACAGTGCATGTCAGAACAGAAACCAAGCCATGAGGTCAAAGGTATTGTCAGTAGAGCTCTGAGACAGGATTGTGTCGAGACACAGATCTGGGGAAGGGTACCAAAAAATGTCTGCAGCATTTAAGGTCCCCAAGCACACAGTGGCCTCCATCATTCGTAAATGGAAGCCTAGAGCTGGCTGCCCAGCCAAACTGAGCTATCTGGGGAAAAGGATCTTGGTCAGGGAGGTGACCAATAACTGGATGGTCACTCTGACAGAGCTCCAGAGTTACTCTGTGGAGATAGGAGAACCTTCCAAAAGGATAACCATCTCTCAAACACTCCACCAATCAGGCCTTTATGGTAGAGTGGCTAGACGGAAGCAACTCCTCAGTAACAGTCACATGAAAGCCCGCTTGGAGTTTGCCAAAAGACACCTAAAGACTCACAGACCATGAGAAACAAGTTTCTCTAGTCTGATGAAACCAAGATTGAACTCTTTGGCCTGAATGCCAAGCGTCACTTTTTGAGAAAACTTCCCTACGGTGATGCATGGTGATGGCAGCTGGGGATGCTTTTCAGAGGCAGGGACTAGGAGACAAGTCAGGAATCGGGTAACAGAGAAATCCTTGATGAAAACCTGCTCCAGAGCGCTCAGGACCTCAGACTGGGGTAAAGGTTCACCTTCCAACAGGACAACGACCCTAAGCACACAGCCAAGACAACACAGGAGTTGCTTCTGGACAAATCTCAATGTCCTTGAGTTTCCCAGCCAGAGCCTGGACTTGAACCCGATCAAACATCTCTGGAGAGACCAGAAAATAGCTGTGCAACGACGCTCCCCATTCAACCTGAAAGAGCTTGAGAGGATCTGCAGAGAAAAATGGGAGAAACTCACCAAAAATACAGGTGTGAAAAGATTGCAGCGTCATACCCATGAAGATTAGAGGATGTAATGGCTGCCAAAGGTGCTTCAACAAAGTACTGAGTAAAGGGTCTGAATACTTATGTAAATGTAATATTTAAGTTTATTTTACATTTGCTAAAATTACTAATAACGTGTTTTTGCTTTGTCATTATGGTTTATTGTGATGTCATTATGGTGTATTGTGATGTCATTATGGTGTATCGTGTGTAGATTGATGAAGAACCAGTGAAGAACAAACACCATTGTAAATACAACCCATATTTATGCTTATTCATTTTATCTTGTGTCATTTAACTATTTGTACATTGTATATATATATATATAATATGACATTTGTAATGTCTTTACTGTTTTTAAACTTCTGTATGTGTAATGTTTACTGTTCATTTTTGTTGTTTTTCACTTTATATATTCACTTTGTATGTTGTCTACCTCACTTGCTTTGGCAATGTTAACACATGTTTCCCATGCCAATAAAGCCCTTGAATTGAATTGAATTGAATTGAAGAAAAAAACGATCTAATACATTTTAGAATTTGGCTGTAAAGTAACAAAATGTGGAAAAAGTCAAGGGGTCTGAATACTTTCCAAATGCACTGTAGGCACTCTTCATGCAAAGTGTAAGGCTACCGATAAGGCTGTATGGAAGAACTTACTAGCTAGCTAACACTTCCACACTGGGTTTTGTAACCATTTGAGAGGGAAGCTAATGCCATTTCACTCAGTGGGGTATATTATTATCAACAGTAATGAATGGATACATTGCTACATTGTTGCCTTGCAACTGATGACTATGTAAAGCAGACTGCTTCACAACCTGAATGGAACAATACTGTCAAAACAAGGTGTAAGTAGCTAATGTACTCACACCGCCGGGTGACACCGTTAACACACTTCTGCTCTTCTTCATCCTCAGTGGTGTCAATCAGTCAGTCTCTCTCTTCTTTCATAAACTCCTCTTCTGTCCCTTCTTCACTGGGCACCTCTACCAACGCACCTGACCATGGAGATGGAGGGAGGGATGGAGGGAAAGAAGACCATTAAGTTAAGTAATCAGACAGTAGTATCCCTTTAAGTGGTGAAGTTATCAGCAGTGGTGGGATGACTTCTGACACAAACCAAGAGCGTATAAAAGGCAAGAGGCTACTCTTATAGGAATTTTACGTCGCACAGCTATCGTACTGCTTGAGAGTAGAGTGAACACCAGAGCACATGGAGGCTGCTGAGGGGAGAACGGCTCATAGTAAAGGCTGGAATGGAATGGAGTGAATGGAATGGAGTGAATGGAATGGTTTGAAGTGTCTGATACCGTTCCATTCATTCTGTTCCAACCTTTACTTTGAGCCCGTCCTCCCCAATTAAACACAAATGCTGTAATACCTTTGGAAGCCCTGCTGTTTACACGACATGCTGGGTCTCTGTAGAAAATTGAGTGAAGAGGAACCATTAGAAAACAATAGGGTTAATCATGAACAAAGTAGGTTGAAGGGTGTGACGGTTAATCAATCCACAGCAATCAATCTTGTACCGTCACACACTGTGCCTGAAGGTCTTGGCCTGTACAGTCTGTAATCTTTGAACTACAGGACTTCAGCTGGGGGCTTGGAAAGAGCTCAATAATAAATCAGGAAAGGGCGGTACATCTTTGAGGACAAAGTCAATATCTGACACCATTATGGATTTTTTTTAGTGACAGGGAGAATTTGCGTCATAGTGATAAAGTTGACAAAAAGTCCATATAATATGTTGGCCATTATGGATTTTTTTTAGTGACAGGGAGAATTTGCGTCATAGTGATAAAGTTGACAAAAAGTCCATATAATATGTTGGCCTGTCTGGTGCTCCAAGGCTAGTGTGGAGGTGAGTGACCTGGAAACACAACGGACAGTGGCTCTGCTAGGGGCCATTTAACTGATATTGTAATTATAGGTCATATTTACTAGAAATGTGGAAACATGGACAGTTACTTTAAAGTGGCTATTGGAAACAATTACGTGGTAGGATCACTGAAAGGTCAGCCCACTCACTCCCTTATCAACTGACCCAGTTGTTAAAATGACCTTACCAGTCCAATACATTGAACTGTACTGTCTGACGCTATGATTCACTGTGCCCTTAGCGTAATGGCTGTTGACATTCAACATTAAATGTTTGTGAATGTGGCCCTAAATTTCATCAGGTAGAAATATTGGAGTGAGTAAAACATATTTTTTTTTAAACAAGAAAGCAATAGGAGTGCTACTGTATCTGGGGAAATTATATATTGCAGATTTAGAAGCAAATGACTGACTCCGTATATCCGTTATCCATAAAATATCAAGTAGCCTCGTTCAGAATCAGTTTTCTTGCCATTCAGATTCCTACATTTCCCGCAGAACATATTCCACTGTCCTATGTAGTTGTCATGAAGGAATTCAATTAACTATTCAAAAGAGATTCTTAAGTTTCATAATTTTATGTTCATTAATGAGGGAAAAAAATTGCAGTTTTTTTTCCATTTTCCTGAAAAGTTTCTGTTTTGGAAATGGGAGGTTTTAATCTGACAGTGACAACATATTGATATAGAGATATACAGATATAGAGATATACAGATATACAGATATAGAGATATACAGATATAGAGATATACAGATATAGAGATATACAGATATAGAGATATACAGATATAGAGATATACAGATATAGAGATATACAGATATAGATATACAGATATAGAGATATACAGATATAGAGATATACAGATATAGAGATATACAGATATAGAGATATACAGATATAGAGATATACAGATATAGAGACATACAGATATAGAGATATACAGATATAGAGTTGGGGTCTGAAATGATTGACACCCTGGATGAAAAGGAGCAAAACTCGCTCACCTTAAAACATTCTTAGTTTTACTGAAGCCAGGTTAAAAGATTCAACTGTTTCGGCTTTCAATGGCCTTCATCTAACAGTAAAATTCATCATTTCAGCCACTGAAGGCCGAAACGTTACTCTTTAAACCTTGCATCAATAAAACAATGCATTTTCTGGCCTCCCGAGTGACACAGTGGTCTAAGGCTAGCTGTGCCACTAAAGATCCTGGTTTGAGTCCAGGCTCTGTCGCAGCCATCCGCGACCGGGAGACCCATGGGGCGGCGCACAATTGGCCCAGTGTCGTAAGAGGGAAGGGTTGGCCGGCTGGGATGTCCTTTCCCCATTGTGCTCTAGGGACTCCTGTGGCGGGCTGGGCGCATGCACATTGATACGGTCACCAGGTGTACAATGTTTCCTCCGACACATTAGTGCGGCTGGCTTCCGGTTTAAGTGGCCATTTTGTCAAGAAGCAGTGCGGCTTGGTTGGGTTGTGTTTCAGAGGACGCACGGTTCTAGACCTCCACCTTTCCCAAGTCAGTATGGGAGTTGCAGCGATGGGACACGACTGTAACTACCAATTGGATACCACGAAATTGGGGAGAAAAAAAAGTAATATATATTTATATATTATAAAAAACAATGCATTGTGTTGCATCTTTTCCTTTCGACAATCTTTAAAAATATATATATATATTATTTAACTAAGTCAGTTAGGAACAAATTCTTATTTACAATGTTTGCCTACCCCGGAACTACATTAATTTCTAATGTAACGCTGAGTTCTTCTTGCAGCATTGCGTTGCAGAGGCAGTTGCAGTGCGTTCTGTGGTGCATAGGATGGAACGAACGTATGGGTAGACGGCTTGACAGAAATGGTAGCAGAAGGTGAATATTTAACTTAACTTCTGTTGCACACATCCAGATGACGCTGCGTACCCCTGTAGGTCTGATCGAGGCGCAAAGCTTTGATCACACAGAGTCATTGCGCAAAATAGGATTTATTTAATATTTATTTAACTAGACAAATCAATGACAGCCTACACCAGCCAAATCTGGGACAATTGTGCGCCGCCCTATGGGACTCCCAATCACGTCCGGTTTTGATACAGCCTGTAATCGAACCAGAGTGTCTGTAGTGACGCCTCTACCACTGAGATGCAGTGACTTAGACCGCTGTGATACAGCCTGTAATCGAACCAGAGTGTCTGTAGTGACGCCTCTACCACTGAGATGCAGTGCCTTAGACCGCTGTGATACAGCCTGGGATCGAACCAGAGTGTCTGTAGTGACGCCTCTACCACTGAGATGCAGTGCCTTAGACCGCTGCACCACTCTGGAGCCCGATGACTCTTATAAAAGAAATAATTCAAACACTGAGCATAACCTTAAATGAGAGCCAATTCACTGCCAGGGTGCTTGAGAGCCTTTCTCATTGGCTGTCACCACCGGCAGTCTCTCATGCCCATCGAACGTTGGCCAAGTTCTTCAGATATTTTCATCTGCTACACTGCCACCGCTTCTGCTTCGATTTATTTCAGTCTCACTGTGTCAATTAAGACCATGCACAGAGCACGCCAACACAGCCTTCAGCCTTTCATCCACTTAAACCACTTACCCATGGAGTCGGTAAAGCCACACCCAGATATGATTTGGCAGACACATCAAAAGCCAAACCTGTGTGAAAAGCATTACGAGACATCGAGATTTGTTGGTATTTTATTATGATCCCCATTAGCTGTTGCAAAAGCAGCAGCTACTCTTCCTGGGGTTCAGCATTACATTTACATTAACATGAAACGTAATACAGAACGACATGAAACGTAATACAGAACGACATGATATACAGAACATCCATAGACAAAAACGGCTCAAGGACAGAACTACATAACTGTTTTAAAAAGGCACACGTAGCCTACATATCAATACATACACACAAAGTATCTGGGTCAAATAGGGGAGAGGCGTTGTGCCGCGAGGTGTTGCTTTATCTGTTTGTTTTTTTAACCAGGTTTTCTGTTTATTTGAGCAATATGAGAAGGAAGGAAGTTCCATCTCATAATGTCTTTAAGAGACCCTTTGTAAAACAGCCGTCACTACATTCAAAACATTTTTAAAAAATCCATCTATAGCAGAGGTGGGCAATTCCAGTTCTTGGGGGCCTGATTGCCGTCACAGCCCCAACTAACACACCTGACTTCAATAATCACCTCATCATGATCTTCAGTTTAGAATGTAATCAGTTTAATCAGCTGTGTTTTCTAGGGATGGAGAAAAAGTGTGACACCAATCAGGCCCTGGCGGACTGGAGTTGCCCACCTCTGGTCTACAGGGGAACAGTGGGTTAAACTGCCTTGTTCAGGGGCAGAACGACAGGTATTATTTACCTTGTCAGCTCAAGGATTTAATCCAGCAACCTTTCGGTTACTGGCCCAACGCTCTAACCACTAGGCTACCTACCTCACCTCCACTCAAACCACTAGGCTACCCGCCTCCCCTCCACTCTAACCACTAGGCTACCTACCTCACCTCCACTCTAACCACTAGGCTACCTGCCACCCCTCCACTCTAACCACTAGGCTACCTGCCACCCCTCCTTTCTAACCATTAGGCTACCAACCTCCCCTCCACTCTAACCATTAGGCTACCTACCTCCCCTCCACTGTAACCACTAGCCTACCTACCTCCCCTCCACTTTAACCACTAGGCTACCTACCTCCCCTCCACTCTAACCACTAGGCTACCTGCCGTCCCTCCACTCTAACCACTAGACTACCTGCCACCCCTCCACTCTAACCACTAGGCTACCTGCTGCCCCTCCACTCAAACCACTAGGCTACCCGCCTCCCCTCCACTCTAACCACTAGGCTACCTGCCACCCCTCCACTCTAACCATTAGGCTACCAACCTCCCCTCCACTCTAACCATTAGGCTACCTACCTCCCCTCCACTCTAACCACTAGGCTACCTGCCGCCCCTCTACTCTAACCACTAGGCTACCTGACTGCCCCTCTACTCTAACCACTAGACTACCTGACTGCCCCTCCACTCTAACCACTAGACTACCTGCTGCTCCTCCACTCTAACCACTAGGCTACCTGACTGCCCCTCCACTCTAACCACTAGGCTACCTGCCGCCCCTCTACTCTAACCACTAGACTACCTGACTGCCCCTCCACTCTAACCACTAGGCTACCTGACTGCCCCTCCACTCTAACCACTAGGCTACCTGACTGCCCCTCCACTCTAACCACTAGGCTACCTGACTGCCCCTCCACTCTAACCACTAGGCTACCTGCCGCCCCTCTACTCTAACCACTAGACTACCTGACTGCCCCTCCACTCTAACCACTAGACTACCTGCTGCTCCTCCACTCTAACCACTAGACTACCTGCTGCTCCTCCACTCTAACCACTAGGCTACCTGCCGCCCCTCCACTCTAACCACTAGACTACCTGACTGCCCCTCCACTCTAACCACTAGACAACCTGACTGCCCCTCCACTCTAACCACTAGACTACCTGACTGCCCCTCCACTCTAACCACTAGGCTACCTGACTGCCCCTCCACTCCACTAACCACTAGACTAACCACTAGGCTGCCCCTCCACTCTAACCACTAGGCTACCTGACTGCCCCTCCACTCTAACCACTAGACTACCTGCTGCCCTCCACTCTAACCACTAGACTACCTGCCTCCCTCCACTCTAACCACTAGGCTACCTGACTGCCCCTCCACTCTAACCACTAGACTACCTGACTGCCCCTCCACTCTAACCACTAGGCTACCTGCCTCCCCTCCACTCTAACCACTAGACTACCTGACTGCCCCTCCACTCTAACTAGACCCCTCTCCTCCACTCTAACCACTAGACTACCTGCTGCCCCTCCACTCTAACCACTAGGCTACCTGACTCCCCTCCACTCTAACCACTAGGCTACCTGCCACCCCTCCACTCTAACCACTAGACTACCAACCTCCCCTCCACTCTAACCATTAGGCTACCTACCTCCCCTCCACTCTAACCACTAGGCTACCTGCCGCCCCTCTACTCTAACCACTAGGCTACCTGACTGCCCCCTACTCTAACCACTAGACTACCTGACTGCCCCTCCACTCTAACCACTAGACTACCTGACTGCCCCTCCACTCTAACCACTAGGCTACCTGACTGCCCCTCCACTCTAACCACTAGGCTACCTGCCGCCCCTCTACTCTAACCACTAGACTACCTGACTGCCCCTCCACTCTAACCACTAGGCTACCTGACTGCCCCTCCACTCTAACCACTAGGCTACCTGACTGCCCCTCCACTCTAACCACTAGGCTACCTGACTGCCCCTCCACTCTAACCACTAGACTACCTGCCTCCCCATCTGGACTCTAACTTGTGTCACTGAGACTACCTGACTGCCCCATCCACTCTAACCACTAGACTACCTGCTGCTCCTCCACTCTAACCACTAGACTACCTGCTGATGTGGAAGGGACCTCCACTCTAACCACTAGGCTAAATGCTGATCACGCCCCGTCTACTCTAACCACTAGACTACCTGACTGCCCCTCCACTCTAACCACTAGACAACCTGAATCTGCCCCTCCACTGAAACCACTAAACTACCTGACTGCCACTCCACTCTAACCACTTGGCTACCTGACTGCCCTCCACTCTAACCAATAAAAACTACCTGACTGCCCCTCCATAGGACATAAAATACTAAACTACCTGACTGCCCCTCCACTCTAACCATTTCTGAGGCTGACCAACCTCCCTCCACTGATAACCATTAGGCTACCTACCTCCCTCCACTGATAACCACTAGGCTACTGGCCCCTCTACTGATAACCACTAGGCTACCTGACTGCCCCTCTACTCTAACCACTAGACTACCTGACTGCCCCTCCACTCTAACCACTAGACTACCTGCTGCTCCTCCTGACTCTAACCACTAGGCTACCTGACTGCCCCTCCACTCTAACCACTAGGCTGACCTGGAGCCCTGGCTTTCTGACTCTAAAACTAGACTACCTGACTGCCCCTCCACTCTAACCACTAGGCTACCTGACTGCCCCTCCACTCTAACCACTAGGCTACCTGAGGCTGATAAAGGACTCTTTCCACTGATAACCACTAGGCTACCTGACTGGCCCTCCACTCTAACCACTTTCTGAGGCTACCTGCCGCCCTCTTTCTAACCACTAGACTCCTGGCTGCCCCTCCACTCTAACCACTAGACTACCTGGCTGCTCCTCCACTGATAACCACTAGACTACCTGCTGCTCCTCCACTCTAACCACTAGACCTCTGCCCCTCTACTGATAACCACTAGACTACCTGACTGCCCCTCCACTCTAACCACTAGACAACCTGACTGCCCCTCCACTCTAACCACTAGACTACCTGACTGCCCCTCCACTCTAACCACTAGGCTACCTGACTGCCCCTCCACTCTAACCACTGACTACCTGTACTGATAATCCACTCTAACCACTGACTACCTGACTGCCCCTCCACTCTAACCACTATACTGTTTCATCTATTCAACCTGACTGCCCCTCCACTCTAACCACTAGGCTACCTGACTGCCCCTCCACTCTAACCACTAGACTACCTGCCGCTCCTCCACTCTAACCACTAGACTACCTGCCTCCCCTCCACTCTAACCACTAGACTACCTGACTGCCCCTCCACTCTAACCACTAGACTACCTGACTGCCCCTCCACTCTAACCACTAGGCTACCTGACGCTCCTCCACTCTAACCACTAGACTACCTGACTGCCCCTCCACTCTAACCACTAGGCTACCTGACTGCCCCTCCACTCTAACCACTAGACTACCTGACTGCCCCTCCACTCTAACCACTAGGCTACCTGCCTCCCCTCCACTCTAACCACTAGACTACCTGCCTCCCCATCTGGATGCTTTGATCTTGTGTCAAGGTGATGAGAAAAGGTGGGAAACGACAAAGGTTTCATGTGGGGGTTCATCAACTCAGAGACCACACCCCACTACAGCATGAGGAATTATCATAACCTCAACATCAAGACCACCTCTACACGGACTGCCTGTTGATGTGGAAGGGACCGGTTACCGTGGCAACGGGGCACTTAAATGCACCGGGCAAAATGCATGATCACTTGCCGGGACGTTCAAGTGGCAGGTAAGGGTTAGTGGATTATATTTTTACCCCAGCGCATAAAATGGCTCCGCAATACCCTAAATATGGATCTGTAGTCCAGTCGGAATCAGTGCTCGACTTTCACTGAAATAGGTTCAAATCAAATCACATTTTATTTGTCACTGAATACAACAGTTGTAGACCGTTACTTACGAGCCCTTAACCAACAATGCAGTAAAAAAAAAAAAAAAAAAAAAGAGAAACAAAAGTAACAAATAGGACATAAAATAAATAAATAAAAAGGACATGATGCCATTTCAAATTGTTGAGAGGCCTGGCTTTCTGAAGCTGATAAAGGAGAGGTCTGGCTTTCTGAGGCTGATAAAGGAGAGGCCTGGCTTTCTGAGGCTGATAAAGGGAGAGGACTGATAAAGCCTGGCTTTCTGAGGCTGATAAAGGAGAGGCCTGGCTTTCTGAGTCTGATAAAGGAGAGGCCTGGCTTTCTGAGGCTGATAAAGGAGAGGCCTGGCTTTCTGAGGCTGATAAAGGAGAGGCCTGGCTTTCTGAGGCTGATAAAGGAGAGGCCTGGCTTTCTGAGTCTGATAAAGGAGAGGGCCTGGCTTTCTGAGGCTGATAAGTCTGAGGGAAGCCTGAGAGGAGTCTGGCTTTCTGAGGCTGAAAAGGAGCTTTCTGAGGCTGATAAAGGAGAGGTCTGGCTTTCTGAGTCTGATAGCGGAGAGGCCTGGCTTTCTGAGTCTGATAAAGGAGAGGCCTGGCTTTCTGAGGCTGATAAAGGAGAGGTCTGGCTTTCTGAGGCTGATAAAGGAGAGGTCTGGCTTTCTGAGTCTGATAAAGGAGAGGCCTGGCTTTCTGAGTCTGATAGGCCTGGCTCTGAGTACTGATAAAGGAGAATAATGGCTTTGTGCCGTCTGAGGAGAGGTCTGGCTTTCTGAGGCTGATAAAGGAGAGGCCTGGCTTTCTGAGTCTGATAAAGGAGAGGTCTGGCTTTCTGAGTCTGATAAAGGAGAGGCCTGGCTTTCTGAGGCTGATAAAGGAGAGGCCTGGCTTTCTGAGGCTGATAAAGGAGAGGCCTGGCTTTCTGAGGCTGATAAAGGAGAGGTCTGGCTTTCTGAGTCTGATAGCGGAGAGGCCTGGCTTTCTGAGTCTGATAAAGGAGAGGTCTGGCTTTCTGAGGCTGATAAAGGAGAGAGTCTGGCTGGCTTCTGAGGCTGATAAAGGAGAGGCCTGGCTTTCTGAGGCTGATAAAGGAGAGGCATCAGGCTGGCTTTCTGAGGCTGATAAAGGAGAGGCCTGGCTTTCTGAGGCTGATAAAGGAGAGGTCTGGCTTTCTGAGTCTGATAAAGGAGAGGTCTGACTTTCTGAGGCTGATAAAGGAGGTCTGGCTTTCTGAGGCTGATAAAGGAGAGTTCTGGCTTTCTGAGGCTGATAAAGGAGAGGTCTGGCTTTCTGAGTCTGATAAAGGAGAGGATGGCTTTCTGAGGCTGATAAAGGAGAGGTCTGGCTTTCTGAGGCTGATAAAGGAGAGGTCTGACTTTCTGAGGCTGATAAAGGAGAGGTCTGGCTTTCTGGACTGATAAAGGAGTTCTGGCTTTCCAGGCTGATAAAGGAGAGGTCTGGCTTTCTTCGAGTCTGATAAAGGAGAGGTCTGGCTTTCTGAGGCTGATAAAGGAGAGGTCTGGCTGAGGCTGATTGAGAGGTCTGGCTTTCTGAGGCTGATAAAGGAGAGGTCTGGCTTTCTGAGGCTGATAAAGGAGAGGCCTGGCTTTCTGAGGCTGATAAAGGAGAGGTCTGGCTTTCTGAGGCTGATAAAGGAGAGGTCTGGCTTTCTGAGGCTGATAAAGGAGAGGTCTGGCTTTCTGAGTCTGATAAAGGAGAGGTCTGACTTTCTGAGGCTGATAAAGGAGAGGTCTGGCTTTCTGAGGCTGATAAAGGAGAGTTCTGACTTTCCGAGGCTGATAAAGGAGAGGTCTGGCTTTCTGAGTCTGATAAAGGAGAGGTCTGGCTTTCTGAGGCTGATAAAGGAGAGGTCTGGCTTTCCGAGGCTGATAAAGGAGAGGTCTGGCTTTCTGAGGCTGATAAAGGAGAGGTCTGGCTTTCTGAGGCTGATAAAGGAGAGGTCTGGCTTTCCGAGGCTGATAAAGGAGAGGTCTGGCTTTCTGAGGCTGATAAAGGAGAGGTCTGGCTTTCTGAGTCTGATAAAGGAGAGGTCTGGCTTTCTGAGGCTGATAAAGGAGAGGTCTGGCTTTCCGAGGCTGATAAAGGAGAGGTCTGGCTTTCTGAGGCTGATAAAGGAGAGGTCTGGCTTTCTGAGGCTGATAAAGGAGAGGTCTGGCTTTCTGAGGCTGATAAAGGAGAGGTCTGGCTTTCTGAGTTCTGATAAAGGAGAGGTCTGGCTTTCTAGACTGATAAAGGAGGATTATGGTCTGGCAGAAAATTTCCAGATACTGTGAAAACTCAAACTTGATACTGGGAAGATGAGGCTGATAAAGGAGAGAGTCAATCAAGTCTGGTCTTTTCCGAGGCTGATAAAGGAGAGGTCTGGCTTTCTGAGGCTGATAAAGGAGAGGTCTGGCTTTCTGAGGCTGATAAAGGAGAGGTCTGGCTAACACTGCACTGATAATACTGATAACACTGATAGTACTGATAATACTGATAGTACTGATAATACTGATAACACCGATAACTGTTAACACTGATAGTACTGATAACACTGATAGTTCCCATATCAGTGTTAACCAATAACTGTTAACACTGATAGTACTGTTAACACTGTTAACACTGATAGTACTGATAGTACTGATAGTACTGATAACCGTGATCATTTTGGTCACTATAATCGTGATATTAAATTTTCATACTGTTTCATCTCTATTCAACACTAGTGAGACTCATGTCGCCTACGGTAGGGCCTGCAGTATTTAGAAAGATATGACGTGACTCTCTGCCAATAATTACATTTAGAGGATTGGAGGATTCTAAATTCAAACCAAAAGCCGCCTCGTGGGTCTCCCGGTGCCGGCCGACACAGGTATCTGTAGCAACGCATTTTGCATTGCGACGCGGTTACTTAGACAGCTGAACCACTGGGGAGGCCCCATCCACTGGGGAGGCCCCATCCACAAAGTATCAAGATACAGAGAGCTGTTAGTGAAGGTATATTGTCCTGCCAATAGCCCATAATGGGTTATAATAATACTGTACATGGTGTCCAGGTCAGGATAACCAAAACATTTCTTTATTAAAGATCAGAAAGAATGTTGATACTTATTTATTTTGATCCAAAGCCATGAATGAGTGAGTCACTCAGCTTTATGTAGGTGCTGAGGCTATATGACTGAGTCACTCAGCTTTATGTAGGTGCTGAGGCTATATGACTGAGTCACTCAGCTTTATGTAGGTGCTGAGGCTATATGACTGTGCCATCAACTTGACAATATATAATGATATTTTGGAGGTTATTTAGTTTTCAAGAAAACGAAAGTGAAAAATCGTTGCAACGATTTGTTTACCTTCATTAGACAACTTTGCTCCAATATTTCTGTAATTCAGTGATATTTATTCCCACAGTAATTCGTTATGGATCCATAACTAAATAAACAAACATTGGCATTTTGAAAGTGTATTTATATCACTCACTAAGAACAGCGGGAACGTTTCTCTAGTCGGCTCCATTATTAGTGCATTATTAGGGCCCACCCCCCAACACCCCCACGGGCTAGGTCCGTCTTCTGTGTGTGGCTCTGAGGCCCATCCCGTGACCCCTGCAGCTGGAGAACTGCAAGTCCCATTGTGCGCCACTCGGGAGCCATGACCAGTATGACCAATATATATATTATCCTGCTAATAACAGGGTTAATAATATATCTGTGAGAATATCCAACTGGCTTTTATATCATTTTAATTATTAATAATAATAATAATAATACATCTCTTTGATTAAAAAAATAACAATATTTTGGAGATGATTTTGTTTACAAATAACGTAAAATTATTGAGAAAAAGGCCATTCTTGAACATGGGGTGAGACATTGTTACTAATTTGTAAATAAAGCCAGTTTGTTATTTAGAATTATTTATTTAAATTTTTAGAGAGAGAAACCAAAAACCTAGTCATCTCATGGTTCACTCAGTCAAGGCCGGCACGGGTATTGAACCAGCATCTGTAACAACACAGCTTGCACTGCTATGCAGTGTCTTAGACCGCTGCATCACTCAGGCACTGTACAATGTGACCTGTCGGGAGTAGGCTACAATACTACAGTAAGAGCAAAAATAATCCTAACAAAATAAAATTAGTGTAACAACAGTTTTAGTAATTAATACTGAAGTAGTGCACAATTATCAGTTTCTATTTAGGTTTATGTCACTCATTCATTGTCAGTTAGAGACACAGTAGGACCCAAAAGCATAATCAGTGCTCTAACTCCCCCTCGAGCTGGTCTGGAGCAATGAAGTGGTGACACAGGGTACCGTACTAAACCACAAATGACTTCTAAGTCCCGCAGAATAATCGCAAAACTTTTAGTGGAGCAACCACTGTATATTCCATGTGCGGCATGTTATGCTTCCATGCCCTGCCTCCAGTCCACTTACCCATATCTGAACAAGAGAGCCTCATCCATTATGCTTCCATGCCCTGCCTCCAGTCCACTTACCCATATCTGAACAAGAGAGCCTCATCCGTTATGCTTCCATGCCCTGCCTCCAGTCCACTTACCCATATCTGAACAAGAGAGCCTCATCCATTATGCTTCCATGCCCTGCCTCCAGTCCACTTACCCATATCTGAACAAGAGAGCCTCATCCGTTATGCTTCCATGCCCTGCCTCCAGTCCACTTACCCATATCTGAACAAGAGAGCCTCATCCATTATGCTTCCATGCCCTGCCTCCAGTCCACTTACCCATATCTGAACAAGAGAGCCTCATCCATTATGCTTCCATGCCCTGCCTCCAGTCCACTTACCCATATCTGAACAAGAGAGCCTCATCCATTATGCTTCCATGCCCTGCCTCCAGTCCACTTACCCATATCTGAACAAGAGAGCCTCATCCATTATGCTTCCATGCCCTGCCTCCAGTCCACTTACCCATATCTGAACAAGAGAGCCTCATCCATTATGCTTCCATGCCCTGCCTCCAGTCCACTTACCCATATCTGAACAAGAGAGCCTCATCCATTATGCTTCCATGCCCTGCCTCCAGTCCACTTACCCATATCTGAACAAGAGAGCCTCATCCATTATGCTTCCATGCCCTGCCTCCAGTCCACTTACCCATATCTGAACAAGAGAGCCTCATCCATTATGCTTTCATGCCCTGCCTCCAGTCCACTTACCCATATCTGAACAAGAGAGCCTCATCCATTATGCTTTCATGCCCTGCCTCCAGTCCACTTACCCATATCTGAACAAGAGAGCCTCATCCATTATGCTTTCATGCCCTGCCTCCAGTCCACTTACCCATATCTGAACAAGAGAGCCTCATCCATTATGCCTCATCCATTATGCAAGAGAGCCTTCCATGCCCTGCCTCCAGTCCACTTACCCATATCTGAACAAGAGAGCCTCATCCATTATGCTTTCATGCCCTGCCTCCAGTCCACTTACCCATATCTGAACAAGAGAGCCTCATCCATTATGCTTCCATGCCCTGCCTCCAGTCCACTTACCCATATCTGAACAAGAGAGCCTCATCCATTATGCTTCCATGCCCTGCCTCCAGTCCACTTACCCATATCTGAACAAGAGAGCCTCATCCATTATGCTTTCATGCCCTGCCTCCAGTCCACTTACCCATATCTGAACAAGAGAGCCTCATCCATTATGCTTTCATGCCCTGCCTCCAGTCCACTTACCCATATCTGAACAAGAGAGCCTCATCCATTATGCTTTCATGCCCTGCCTCCAGTCCACTTACCCATATCTGAACAAGAGAGCCTCATCCATTATGCTTTCATGCCCTGCCTCCAGTCCACTTACCCATATCTGAACAAGAGAGCCTCATCCATTATGCTTTCATGCCCTGCCTCCAGTCCACTTACCCATATCTGCCTCATCCATTATGCTTTCATGCCCTGCCTCCAGTCCACTTACCCATATCTGAACAAGAGAGCCTCATCCGTTATGCTTTCATGCCCTGCCTCCAGTCCACTTACCCATATCTGAACAAGAGAGCCTCATCCGTTATGCTTTCATGCCCTGCCTCCAGTCCACTTACCCATATCTGAACAAGAGAGCCTCATCCATTATGCTTTCATGCCCTGCCTCCAGTCCACTTACCCATATCTGAACAAGAGAGCCTCATCCATTATGCTTTCATGCCCTGCCTCCAGTCCACTTACCCATATCTGAACAAGAGAGCCTCATCCGTTATGCTTTCATGCCCTGCCTCCAGTCCACTTACCCATATCTGAACAAGAGAGCCTCATCGACATTGCAACAAGTGGTTCTGTGAAAATGTAATTCAATCAGAAGCCACTGCCAGATTTCTGGATTGGACTGCGCTCAGAGTATCCTGTCTTGGCAAATCACGCTGTTAAGACACTATGTGAGAGTGGGTTCTCGGCCCTCACCAGCATGAAAACTAAATACAGGCACAGACTGTGTGTGGAAAATGATTTAAGACAGACTCTCTCCAATACAACCCAACATTGCAGTTATGTGCATCCTTTCAAGCACACCCCTCTCATTAACCTGTGGTGAGTTATTCACGATGAACAAATAAGGTTTTATATGTAAGATGGTTAAATAAAGAGCAAAATGATTGATTATTATTATTTGTGCCCTGGTCCTATAAGAGCTCTGTCACTTTCCACAAGCTGGGTTGTGACAAAAACCTTGGTGCTAGAGGGGGTACAGCTGGAGGTTGAATGTTTGAAGGGGTACGGGAACCATAAAAAAGCTTGGGAACCACTGATCTAAGGCTAACTGCTGTCAAATGCCGCCTCCGTGTAGATTAGCATGCCAAGACAAACACTAAATGATGGGGTACACGCAGAGGACGAATTGTCAAAAGTTAACAAGGGGGGTGGTATTAGTTGTGTAGGGGTGGTGGTGTTGGACGGTTCAGTTAACGTGGGTTTTTTAGCCAACAAGGGGGGATGCCAAACACCCCCGATCTCCACTCAAATCCCCTGCGTCGTAAATAACCATTTGAGACCTGAATTCACATGAACTAACAATGTGATATCTGTTGCCGGACACCAGAGGGGCTAGGTTTCAGAGCTCAGTCAGACAATACGACTATCAGATGAGACCTCAATCATAATGTTTACAGTAAAGAGAAAACATCCTCTGTCTCACAAGACATAAGTCTACAAAGGAAGACTGTGTAGAGGGTGAGGCAAAGCCCAACACACACTCCAGGTCATTGGGCACCCAGTCACACATACAAAGATTGCTTTGTTAAACCAAAACAAAGGAGTTTAAAGACGTCATGTGTTCAATTGCGTTAACATTACGTTCAAATACCATGTGAAGAACAGTGAATGCTTCATGGCTATCTTGGCACAATCATTAATATTAATTCACTTATTTTTGGGGGGGTATATGAAACATCTTTATCTGTCCTTGAGGAAAAGGCGCCGTCTGCACAATAAAAAAAATCAAGAATTGATGGATTAAATGGAAATCAAACCAAAGAGGAATCGTCTTCCATTGCTGCATGGGGTACTAAACTAGAATTGGCTTGGTCATATTCAGGGATTAGTAGCAGGTTATAATTGCATGGGGTATTAAACTAGAATTGGTTTGGCCATATTCAGGGATTAGTAGCAGGTTATAATTGCATGGGGTACTAAACTAGAATTGGTTTGGCCATATTCAGGGATTAGTAGCAGATTATAATTGCATGGGGTATTAAACTAGAATTGGCTTGGCCATATTCAGGGATTAGTAGCAGGTTATAATTGCATGGGGTACTAAACTAGAATTGTCTTGGTCATATTCAGGGATTAGTAGCAGATTATAATTGCATGGGGTATTAAACTAGAATTGGCTTGGCCATATTCAGGGATTAGTAGCAGATTATAATTGCATGAGATACTAAACTAGAATTGGCTTGGCCATATTCAGGGATTAGTATCAGATTATAAGTGCATGGGCTATTAAACTGGAATTGGCTTGGCCATATTCAGGGATTAGTAGCAGATTATAATTGCATGGGGTATTAAACTAGAATTGGCTTGGCCATGTTCAGGGATTAGTAGCAGATTATAATTGCATGGGGTACTAAACTAGAATTGTCTTGGTCATATTCAGGGATTAGTAGCAGGTTCACCGCATGAAGAGGAATAAACAGACTCATCCCATCGCAACGTCCTCCAAAGGCTAACTCTCTAGCCCTCGCTATCTCCTTGCTTGCTAACTTGGCAGGCTAACTGCTAGCTTGTTTAGCTTGTTTAGCCCAAAACACACCCAAGAACCTCCAGAAACTAACCAGCTAGCTACAAGCTATTTAGCTACAAGCTGGCTAGCTACAAGCTATTTAGCTACCAGCTAACTAGCTACAAGTTATTTAGCTACCAGCTAGCTAGCTACAAGCTATTTAGCTACCAGCTAACTAGCTACAAGTTATTTAGCTACCAGCTAGCTAGCTACAAGCTATTTAGCTACCAGCTAGCTAGCTACAAGCTACTTAGTCATTGTTAGTTTTCTTAACCTGGATAACACTCGCCAGCTCAGCCCCCCTGCCCCATCCACCGCTGCCCCTGGACTCTGATCACTTGGCTACATAGCTGATGCACGCTGGACTGTCCATTAATCACGGTACTCCATTCTGCTTGTTTGTTTCATCTGTCGGCCCCGTTGCCTAGTCAATGCCATTTTACCTGCTGTTGTTATGCTAGCTGATTAGCTGTTGTCTCACCCACTGTTTTAGCTAGCTTTCCTAATTCAACACCTGTGATTACTGTATGCCTCGCTGTATGTCTCTCTCAAATGTCAATATGCCTTGTATACTGTTGCTCAGGTTAGTTATCATTGTCTTAGTTCACTATGGAGCCCCTAGTCCCACTCCTCATACCCCTGATACCTCCTTTGTCCCTCCTCCAACATATGCGGTGACCTCACCCATTACAACCAGCATGTCCAGAGATAAAACCTCTCTCATCATCACCCAGTGCCTGGGCTTACCTCCGCCATACCCACACCCCACCATACCCCTGTCTGCGCATTATGCCCTGAATATATTCTACCATGCCCAGAAACCTGCTCCTCTAATTCTCTGTCCCCAACGCTCTAGGCGACCAGTTTTGATAGCCCTTAGCCGCACCCTCATACTACTCCTTCTCTGTTCCGCGGGTGATGTGGAGGTAAACCCTGGCCCTGCATGTCCCCAGGCACCCTCATTTGTTGACTTCTGTGATCGAAAAAGCCTTGGTTTCATGCATGTCAACATCAGAAGTCTCCTCCCTAAGTTTGTTTTACTCACTGCTTTAGCACACTCTGCTAACCCTGATGTCCTTGCCGTGTCTGAATCCTGGCTCAGGAAGGCCACCAAAAATTCAGAGATTTCCATACCCAACTATAACATCTTCCGTCAAGATAGAACTGCTAAAGGGGAGGAGTTGCAGTCTACTGCAGAGATAGCCTGCAAAGTAATGTCATACTTTCCAGGTCCATACCCAAACAGTTCGAACTACTAATTCTGAAAATGACTCTCTCCAGAAATAAGTCTCTCACTGTTGCCGCCTGCTACCGACCCCCCTCAGCTCCCAGCTGTGCCCTGGACACCATTTGTGAATTGATTGCCCCCCATCTAGCTTCAGAGTTTGTTCTGCTAGGTGACCTAAACTGGGATATGCTTAACACCCCGGCAGTCCTACAATCTAAGCTAGATGCCCTCAATTTCACACAAATCATCAAAGAACCCACCAGGTACAACCCTAACTCTGTAAGCAAGGGCACCCTCATAGACGTCATCCTGACCAACTGGCCCTCCAAATACACCTCCGCTGTCTTCAACCAGGATCTCAGCGACCACTGCCTCATTGCCTGTATCCGCTACGGTGCCGCAGTCAAACGACCACCCCTCATCACTGTCAAACGCTCCCTAAAACACTTCTGTGAGCAGGCCTTTCTAATCGACCTGGCCCGGGTATCCTGGAAGGACATTGACCTCATCCCGTCAGTTGAGGATGCCTGGTCATTCTTTAAGAGTAACTTCCTCACCATTTTAGATAGGCATGCTCCGTTCAAAAAATGCAGAACTAAGAACAGATACAGCCCTTGGTTCACTCCAGACCTGACTGCCCTCGACCAGCACAAAAACATCCTGTGGCGGACTGCAATAGCATCGAACAGTCCCCGCGATATGCAACTGTTCAGGGAAGTCAGGAACCAATACACGCAGTCAGTCAGGAAAGCTAAGGCCAGCTTCTTCAGGCAGAAGTTTGCATCCTGTAGCTCCAACTCCAAAAAGTTCTGGGACACTGTGAAGTCCATGGAGAACAAAAGCACCTCCTCCCAGCTGCCCACTGCACTGAGGCTAGGGAACACGGTCACCACCGACAAATCCATGATTATCGAAAACTTCAACAAGCATTTCTCAACGGCTGGCCATGCCTTCCGCCTGGCTACTCCTACCTCGGCCAACAGCCCCGGCCCCCCCGCAGCTCCTCGCCCAAGCCTCTCCAGGTTCTCATTTACCCAAATCCAGATAGCAGATGTTCTGAAAGAGCTGCAAAACCTGGACTCGTATAAATCAGCTGGGCTCGACAATCTGGACCCTCTATTTCTGAAACTATCCGCCGCCATTGTCACAACCCCTATTACCAGCCTGTTCAACCTCTCTTTCATATCGTCTGAGATCCCCAAGGACTGGAAAGCTGCCGCAGTCATCCCCCTCTTCAAAGGGGGTGACACCCTGGACCCAAACTGTTACAGACCTATATCCATCCTGCCCTGCCTATCTAAGGTCTTCGAAAGCCAAGTCAACAAACAGGTGACTGACCATCTCGAATCCCACCGTACCTTCTCCGCTATGCAATCCGGTTTCCGAGCCGGTCACGGGTGCACCTCAGCCACACTCAAGGTACTAAACGACATCATAACCGCCATCGATAAAAGACAGTACTGTGCAGCCGTCTTCATCGACCTTGCCAAGGCTTTCGACTCTGTCAATCACCATATTCTTATCGGCAGACTCAGTAGCCTCGGTTTTTCGGATGACTGCCTTGCCTGGTTCACCAATTACTTTGCAGACAGAGTTCAGTGTGTCAAATCGGAGGGCATGTTGTCCGGTCCTCTGGCAGTCTCTATGGGGGTGCCACAGGGTTCAATTCTCGGGCCGACTCTTTTCTCTGTATATATCAATGATGTTGTTCTTGCTGCGGGCGATTCCCTGATCCACCTCTACGCAGACGACACCATTGTATACACTTTCGGCCCGTCATTGGACACTGTGCTATCTAACCTCCAATCGAGCTTCAATGCCATACAACACTCCTTCCGTGGCCTCCAACTGCTCTTAAACGCTAGTAAAACCAAATGCATGCTTTTCAACCGATCGCTGCCTGCACCCGCATGCCCGACTAGCATCACCACACTGGATGGCTCCGACCTTGAATATGTGGACACCTATAAGTACCTAGGTGTCTGGCTAGACTGCAAACTCTCCTTCCAGACCCATATCAAACATCTCCAATCGAAAATCAAATCAAGTATCGGCTTTCTATTCCGCAACAAATCCTCCTTCACTCACGCTGCCAAGCTTACCCTAGTAAAACTGACTATCCTACCGATCCTCGCCTTCGGCGACGTCATCTACAAAATTGCTTCCAACACTCTACTCAGCAAACTGGATGCAGTTTATCACAGTGCCATCCGTTTTGTCACTAAAGCACCTTATACTACCCACCACTGCGACTTGTATGCTCTAGTCGGCTGGCCCTCGCTACATATTCGTCGCCAGACCCACTGGCTTCAGGTCATCTACAAGGCCATGCTAGGCAAAGCTCCGCCTTATCTCAGCTCACTGGTCACGATGGCAACACCCATCCGTAGCACGCGCTCCAGCAGGTGTATCTCATTGATCATCCCTAAAGCCAACACCTCATTCGGCCGCCTTTCGTTCCAGTACTCTGCTGCCTGTGACTGGAACGAATTGCAAAAATCGCTGAAGTTGGAGACTTTTATCTCCCTCACCAACTTCAAACATCAGCTAGCTGAGCAGCTAACCGATCGCTGCAGCTGTACATAATCTATTGGTAAATAGCACACCCATTTTCACCTACCTCATCCCCACAGTTTTTATTTATTTACTTTTCTGCTCTTTTGCACACCAATATCTCTACCTGTACATGATCATCTGATCATTTATCACTCCAGTGTTAATCTGCAATATTGTAATTATTCGCCTACCTCCTCATGCCTTTTGCACACATTGTATATAGACTCCCCCTTTTTTTCTCTGTGTTATTGACTTGTTAATTGTTTACTCCATGTGTAACTCTGTGTTGTCTGTTCACACTGCTATGCTTTATCTTGGCCAGGTCGCAGTTGCAAATGAGAACCTGTTCTCAACTAGCCTACCTGGTTAAATAAAGGTGAAATAAAATGTTAAAAAAATAATTGCATGGGGTACTAAACTAGAATTGGCTTGGCCATATTCAGGGATTAGTAGCAGATTATAATTGCATGGGATATTAAACTAGAATTGGCTTGGCCATATTCATGGATTAGTAGCAGATGATAATTGCATGGGGCACTAAACTAGAATTGGCTTGGCCATATTCATGGTTTAGTAGCAGATTATAATTGCATGGGGTACTAAACTAGAATTGGCTTGGTCATATTCAGGGATTAGTAGCAGATTATAATTGCATGGGGTATTAAACTAGAATTGGCTTGGCCATATTCAGGGATTAGTAGCAGATTATAATTGCATGGGGTATTAAACTAGAATTGGTTTCAGGGATTAGTAGCAGATTATAATTGCATATTAAACTAGAATTGGATATTCCGGGATTAGTAGCAGATTATAATTGCATGGGGTACTAAACTAGAATTGGCTTGGCCATATTCATGGATTAGTAGCAGATTATAATTGCATGGGGTATTAAACTAGAATTGGCTTGGCCATGTTCAGGGATTAGTAGCAGATTATAATTGCATGGGGTACTAAACTAGAATTGGTTTGGCCATATAAGGGGTTAGTAGCAGATTATAATTGCATGGGGTATTAAACTAGAATTGGCTTGGCCATATTCAGGGATTAGTAGCAGATTATAATTGCATGGGGTATTAAACTAGAATTGTCTTGGCCATATTCAGGGATTAGTAGCAGATTATAATTGCATGGGGTACTAAACTAGAATTGGCTTGGCCATATTCAGGGATTAGTAGCAGATTATAATTGCATGGGGTATTAAACTAGAATTGTCTTGGCCATATTCAGGGATTAGTAGCAGATTATAATTGCATGAGATACTAAACTAGAATTGCCTTGGCCATATTCAGAGATTAGTATCAAATTATAAGTGCATGGGCTATTAAACTAGAATTGGCTTGGCCATATTCAGGGATTAGTAGCAGATTATAATTGAGAACAGATCTGTGCCCATTAAGACATTAAATGGCTAGAGTTCCAGCTATCCATTAATCCTCTATGTCGTAAAGGACCATTCGACAAAACTGAAAAAATATAGCAAGCTAAATACCTCCTTTTGCAAGTGGAAAGAAAACAGTAGACAGAAACTTACTAGCTATGTTAGCCTACTGGACTGATAGAGAGCTACTGTCTCAACTTCTTGTTGGGGCGAGTGACTCTGAATTTACAATGGCTAGCCCCAAGTCTTTATATATATATTTATTGTGCTTCATGCAATTTGTCTCATGACTCCTGCGTGCTTTGTTGACTATGAACTTGCTTGTTTCCCCAACTGTGGGACCGACTGTTTGTTCCCACCCTCGGTACTCTGACTCTCTATTGGTTACACAGACTCTTGGCCTCCCATCCTATTCTAAGCACCTCACACCAGCTTTGTATTCATGTTATCTGATGAAATTGCTGTAAAATATGATCTTGTTGCCATCTGATGCACATTAAAATGTCATAACAAAGCTCTCCCTGACCCCTATATACAGTGGGGCAAAAAAGTATTTAGTCAGCCACCAATTGTGAAAGTTCTCCCATTTTCATCAAAGGTACACTTCAACTATGACAGACAAAATGAGAAGAAAAAAATCCAGAAAATCACATTGTAGGATTTTTTATGAATTTATTTGCAAATGATGGTGGAAAATAAGTATTTGTCATGTTTGACAGTCTCCTGGAGGGGATGGAGTCTCTCCAAGAAATGACCATATCACAGTCTACCAATATGGACAGCCCCATCAAGAGGATCCTCCTGGATGATGTATTTTGGGAGAGAGTGATAAGCAGCCTGAAACCCCTGAAACCTATAGCAGTAGCCATTCCACAGATTGAGGGAGACAATGTCATCCGGTTTGATGTTCAGACTCTGCTTGCAGATGTAAGAGAAGAAATCCGCACTGCCCTGCTCACTTCACTGTTGCTCCAAGCAGAGGAAACTGCAGTCCTGAAATACATCAAAAAGCTTGAAGACTTCTGCCTGAAGCCCATACACACCGCAGTGTACATGTTGGACCCCAAGTCTGCTGGCAAGAGCATCCTGTCTGGTGCAGAGATCAACAAGGCCTATGGTGTCATCACTACCGTGTCTCGCCACCTTGACCTGGATGAGGGCACGGTTCTTGGCAGTCTAGCGAAGTACATGGGATGGAGATGTAATATGACAGTCGTGCCAACATATCTCATCAGCCACCTGGTGGAAGGGACTTTGTGGATCTGAGGCTCTTTCCCCTGTTGTCTCCATCCTCCTCCAAATCCCACCAACATCAGCCGCCTCAGATAACAACTGGTCCTTGTTTGGGAACACACACACCAAAACACTCAACAGGCTGACTAATACAAGGGTTGAAAAATTGGTGGCCCTCCGGGCAAATTTGAGGCTTTTTGAGCCTGACAACGAGCCATCCTCAACAAGGTTGGAAAGTGACAGTGAAGATGAGGCCTCAGAGTCTGATGTTCAAGAGGTGGACATTGAGGATGACCAGGGAGAAGACATGGAAGCCCGAGAGGAAGACAACCAAAGCTTTAGTTTCTAGACTATCATTTTATTATATGTTGAAAAACATTTTTGGGAGATGTGATGGATCATTGGGGGTCATTCAATATTCCCTTTATTTTGTTGTTCAGTGAAATCATCCCATGTGAAGAGTCAACTCATTTAATTAAAGTTAAATTCATAAATGTTTTATTTATTTTTTCTATTGGAAGGATTTAATCATTTGCAATTATGTCTACTTATGATAAGGTAAAAGGTTTATGTTTCTGTCTCCATGTAATATGGTATATATATATATATATCCAATGCAAAAAACATCTACATTTAAACGGTATTAATATTAAATTTGTATATATTCCCATTATTTCCCATGGAAAGTTTCCACCTCTGAATATTCCCCAAAATGTGCAACTCTACAAAGCAAAAACAGTTTTTTTACATTTTTTCAAACGTTTTAAAATTTAAAAAACAGAAATATCACATTTACATAAGTATCAAATTCTATTTGTCACACCTGCCCGAATAGAACAGGTGTAGACCTTACAGTGAAATGCTTAATTACAAGCCCTTAACCAACAATGCAGTTAAGAAAATATTTACTAAATAAACTAAAGTAAAAAAATGTTTTTAATTGTTTAGCTTTACTCAGCACATTGTTAAAGCACCTATGGCAGCAACTAGAGCCTAGAGTCTTCTTGGGTATGACGCTACAAGCTTGACACACCTGTATTTGGGGAGTTTCTCCCATTTTTCTCTGCAGATCCTCTCAATCTCTGTCAGGTTTGATGGGGAACGTTGCTGCACAGCTATTTTCAGGTCTCTCCAAAGATGTTAGATCGGGTTCAAGTCCGGGCTCTGGCTGGGCCACTCAAGGACATTCAGAGCCTTGTCCCGAAGCAACTCCTGCGTTGTCTCGGCTGTGTGCTTAGGGTCATTGTTCTGTTGGAAGGTGAACCTTCACCCCAGTCTGAGGACCTTATCGCTCTGGAGGAGGTTTTCATCAAGGATCTCTCTGTACTTTGCTCCGTTGATTTTGCCTTGATCTATACTAGTCTCCCAGTCTCTGCTGTTGAAACACATCCCCACAACATGATGCTGCCACCACTATGCTTCACTGTAGTGATGGTGTCACGTTTCCTCCAGACGTAATGTATGGCATTCAGGCCAACGAGTTCAATCTTGGTTTCAGCAGACCAGAAATTCTTGTTTCTCATTGTGTGAGAGTCTTTAGGTGCCTTTTGGCAAACTCCAAGCGGGCTGTCATGTGCCTTTTACTGAGGAGTGGCTTCCATCTAGCCACTCTACCATAAAGTCCTTATTGGTGGAGTGCTGCAGAGATGGTTGTCCTTCTGGAAGGTTCTCCCATCTCCACAGAGGGACTCTAGAGCTCTGTCAGAGTGACCATCGGGTTCTTGGTCACCTCCCTGACCAAGGCCCTTCTACCCCAATTGCTCAGTTTGGTCGGGCAGCTAGCTCTAGGAAGAGTCTTGGTGATTCCAAACTTCCATTTAAGAATGATGGAGGCCACTGTGTTCTTGTGCACCTGCAATGGTGCAGAAATGTTTTGGTACCCTCCCCCAGATCTGTGCCTCGTCAAAATCCTGTCTCGGAGCGCTACAGACAATTCCTTCAACCTCATGGCTTGGTTTTTGCTGTGACATGCACTGTCAACTGATGGAACCTTTTATAAACAGTTGTGTGCTTTTCCAAATCTGTACATTGAATGATCCTATCTAGACCTAATCTATTTCAGAAGATCGGCACTGACTGCAATGCATATCGCAAAGGGTCAGTTTCAAGTCTCATAGCAAAGGGTCAGTTTCAAGTCTCATAGCAAAGGGTCAGTTTCAAGTCTCATAGCAAAGGGTCAGTTTCAAGTCTCATAGCAAAGGGTCAGTTTCAAGTCTCATAGCAAAGGGTCAGTTTCAAGTCTCATAGCAAAGGGTCAGTTTCAAGTCTCATAGCAAAGGGTCAGTTTCAAGTCTCATAGCAAAGGGTCAGTTTCAAGTCTCATAGCAAAGGGTCAGTTTCAAGTCTCATAGCAAAGGGTCAGTTTCAAGTCTCATAGCAAAGGGTCAGTTTCAAGTCTCATAGCAAAGGGTCAGTTTCAAGTCTCATAGCAAAGGGTCAGTTTCAAGTCTCATAGCAAAGGGTCAGTTTCAAGTCTCATAGCAAAGGGTCTGAATACTTCTGTAAATAAGGTATTGTTTTTTTATTTCAAATAAAATTGCAAACATTTCCAAAAACTTGTTTTTGCTAAGGATGTTTTATTTATTTAATCCATATTAGAATAAGGCTGTAAAATAACATTTGGAAAAAGTCAAGGGGTCTGAATACTTTCTGAAGTATATTAAAATAATTGTATCACGGGAAACCTGTTTATCACGGGAAACCAGCCTATCAATCCCAATGTCAACTGCCTCTGGATCATGAATTGAACATGTTATCCCAATTTACTTTCTTGATTGATGACATTTTTTATTTATTTTATTGACCATGGATCAATTACTGTACATTGAATTATCCTCTCTAGGCCTAATCGATTTCAGGAGATCGGCACTGACTGCAACGCATATCACAAAGGGTCAAAGCCAAATGTCATAGCACATGACCTTTGTAGGCCACTTAAAACATTGTGACCACAAATCCCAAGACAGTTGACTGGTCTTCAACATTTGGCCTGTTATAGACATCAATAAGTGTTTCCAAGTGTCTCGAAAATGCTTATCTACATGCCAACAAGACAGAAAGACAACACGCAGACAAAGACAGGGACAGCAGTTTGTTTCTTCAAACAGAGACAGAATTAGTCATGCTTGATGGAAAGAGAGAGCAGGGAGATGTAGGCCACTGACAGATGGCACAGACAGACAGACAGACAGACAGACAGACAGACAGACAGACAGACAGACAGACAGACAGACAGACAGACAGACAGACAGACAGACAGACAGACAGACAGACAGACAGACAGACAGACAGACAGACAGACAGACAGACAGACAGACAGACAGACAGACAGACAGACAGACAGACAGACAGACAGACAGACAGACAGACAGACAGACAGTGACAGACAGTGAGAGAGACACAAAGACAGAGAGGGAAAGAGAGACAGAGAGACAGCCGTGTGTAGCAGCTGTGAGATGAGATAATGCTGGGCTACTGTATATGGCACAGCCTGGACAAGACAGACTACCCCAGGGCACTGCCAGAGATGCCAGGGTTGATAACTAGTTTTGGCCATGTTGGAACCAAATGTTCCATGACAATAAAATTGTAATTTACATCCTTAGTAAAATGTAATGATCTTTGAACTATGGGTGCCAAAATGGTCAAACACTCTAACTGAGCTGTACATCTACAGAGCTCTGGGATGACTGACACTTGTCTCCTACAAATGAGTCCCAAAGCAAGCCAATAGGATTGGCATGATTCCACATTCCCAATGACAATATATATATATATTTTTTAGGACATATAGTATGCCAGGATCTTTTTGGATTCATTTTCTGCAGTAGACCCATTGAGTACCCACACAAAGCTTGTGCTTACTACCTGTCCTCTCTGGGCAAAGCTTTAATGTGCACAAAAATGTGTACAATCAAGATCAATTTATTGATCAATTACACACAAGGTCCAACTGAAATATGACTTTGGCTTTTGATCCAACCCCTCCAACACACACACAGAGAGAGAGATGCTGCCATACGGGCAGCTGTGTTGTGATGGATTAAGTGCCTTGCTCAAGGGCACAATGGCATTGAGCATTTGATACCAGCGATCCTCCGGTTGCCAGCTCAATTCCAGACAGATTTTTCCCATCCGACTGGTATTTTGAACCGGAAACCCTCCGGGTGCTGGCTGGCTCGCCTCTCTACCCACTAGGCCACCAACTGTCCCCTTTTGTAGAGCACTTGTCTCTAAGACTATTGGCCATTAAACATCTCCACCAACGGGAGAACGGTACGGTAGGGACTAATTCATCACAGGATTTTAGTGCTCTAACGCAGAGCGCTGTGGCTAAGTGACCCGGCCACAGGAAAATCTAATTGCGCGGACACATTTATGATCTGGGTGAGTTATCGTCTGATAGGAGAGCTGAATAAGCGCAATAAAAATCAGCATGGTAACTAAGTCTGTCACTGCCTAACACACATTTTCTATCTATCATATTGAGGACAACCCATTAAAACTCCATTGAGGTATCACTGATTTAATATACTGACGGTATAAGAACTTAGTCAATGACCTCCATTCAATGGCTGTGGACTGTGTTGCCCGACAGATTAAAAACCCTCCTGAGTCCCAGTGACAGACAGAGAAGTATAACGGAGGAATTGTCAACCGGGAGACAAAGGAAGGGGCAAGTCCCATGTGAATTTCACTACATGACATGTACTGAAATCAGGTCCACGGCACCTCAAAATGTCTGCAGATGGGAATATAATGAAACGTTTTGGCCGACCTGCATCTGTCAAAGCTTCAGCTGTGCGAATCCATATGTGAATCAAATGTACAGTTGAAGTCGGAGGTTTGTGTACTCCTTAGCCAAATACATTTAAAAGCTCTGTTTTTCACAATTCCTGACATTTAAATCAGGGTAAAAAATCCCTGTTTTAGGTCAGTTAGGATCCCCACTTTATTGTAAGAATGTGAAATGTCAGAATAATAGTAGAGAGAAATGTATTTCAGCTTTTATTTCTTTAATCACATTCCCAGTAGGTCAGAAGTTTACATACACTCAATTAGTATTTGGTAGCATTGCCTTTAAACTGTTGAACTTGGGTCAAACGTTTCTGGTAGCCTTCCACAAGCTTCCCACAATAAGTGTGGTGAATTTTGGCCCATTCCTCCTGACAGAGCTGGTGGAACTGAGTCAGGTTTGTAGGCCTCCTTGCTCACACATGCTTCTCAGTTCTACATACAAATGTTCTATAGGATTGAGGTCAGGGCTTTGTGATGGTCACTCCTTCACTTTGTTGTCCTTAAGCCATTTTGCCGCAACTTTGGAAGTATGCTTAGGGTCATTGTCCATTTGTGACCAAGCTTTAACTTCCTGACTGATGTCTTGAGATGTTGCTTCAATACAGCCACATCCTTTTCTTCCCTCATGATGCTATCTATTTTGTGAAGTGCATCAGTCCCTCCTGCAGCAAAGCACCCCCACAACATGATGCTGCCACCCCCGTGCTTCACGGTTGGGATGGTGTTCTTCGGCTTGCAAGCCTCCCCCTTTTTCCTCCAAACATAACGATGGTCATTAAGGCCAATCAGTTCTATTTTTGTTTCATCAGACCAGAGGACAATTCTCCAAAAAGTACGATCTTTGTCCCCATATGCAGTTGTAAACCATAGTCTGGCTTTTGTTATGGCGGTTTTGGAAAAGTGGCTTCTTCCTTGCTGAGTGTCCTTTCAGGTTATGTTGATATAGGACCCATTTTACTGTGGATATAGATACTTTTGTACCCGTTTCCTCCAGCATCTTCACAAGGTCCTTTGCTGATGTTCTGGGATTGATTTGCACTTTTCACACCAAAGTACGTTCATCTCTAGGAGACAGAACGCATCTCCTTCCTGAGTGGTATGATGGCTGCATGGTCCCATGGTGTTTATACTTGCATACTATTGTTTGTAAAGATGAACGTGGCACATTCAGGTGTTTGGAAATTGCTCCCAAGGATGAACCAGACATGTGGAGGTCTACAATTTTTTTTCTCTGTGGTCTTGGCTGATTTCTTTTGATTTTCCCATGATGTCAATCAAAGAGGCACTGAGTTTGAAGGTAGGCCTTGAATTACATCCACAGGTACACCTCAAATTGACTCAAATGATGTCAATTAGCCTTTCAGAAAAAAATACATTCTAAAGCTATGACGTAATTTTTTAGAATTTTCCAAGCGTTTTAAAGGCACAGTCAACTTAGTGTATGTAAACTTCTGACCCACTGACCCATGAAATATAAGTGAAATAATCTGTCTGTAAAAACAATTGTTGGAAAAATTACGTGTCATACACAAAGTAGATGTCCTAACCGACTTGCCAAAACTATAGTTTATTTAACAAGAAATTTGTGGAGTGGTTGATAAACTAGTTTTAGTGACTCTAACCTAAGTGTATGTAAACTTCCGACTACAACTGTACCATAGATGGCCTTTAGGCAAAGTCCAAAAACATTTTCCCTCTGTGCATATATTTTGATACGTCAAAAGGCACCGCACACTATGATGCTTCAGCTCCAGCAGCCACAGACTTGATATTTCATATCAGAGACCAGCCTGAGACGGAGTGGGGATCTGGGATTTCATTTTCACTTCCCTGACTCAGGGCTGGGACTATGACCTTATAACGGACGGTAATGGATGAAGACCAGGGCTGGGACTATGACCTTATAACCGACGGTAATGGATGAAGACCAGGGCTGGGACTATGACCTTATAACCGATGGTAATGGATGAAGACCAGGGCTGGGACTATGTCCTTATAACCGACGGTAATGGATGAAGACCAGGGCTGGGACTATGACCTTATAACCTTATAACCGACGGTAATGGATGAAGACCAGGGCTGGGACTATGACCTTATAACCGACGGTAATGGATGAAGACCAGGGCTGGGACTATGACCTTATAACTGACGGTAATGGATGAAGACCAGGGCTGGGACTATGACCTTATAACCGATGGTAATGGATGAAGACCAGGGCTGGGACTATGACCTTATAACCGACGGTAATGGATGAAGACCAGGGCTGGGACTATGACCTTATAACCGACGGTAATGGATGAAGACCAGGGCTGGGACTATGACCTTATAACCGACGGTAATGGATGAAGACCAGGGCTGGGACTATGACCTTATAACCGACGGTAATGGATGAAGACCAGGGATGGGACTATGACCTTATAACCGACGGTAATGGATGAAGACCAGGGCTGGGACTATGTCCTTATAACCGACGGTAATGGATGAAGACCAGGGCTGGGACTTTGACCTTATAACTGATGGTAATGGATGAAGACCAGGGCTGGGACTATGACCTTATAACCGACGGTAATGGATGAAGACCAGGGCTGGGACTATGACCTTATAACTGACGGTAATGGATGAAGACCAGGGCTGGGACTATGACCTTATAACCGACGGTAATGGATGAAGACCAGGGCTGGGACTATGACCTTATAACCGACGGTAATGGATGAAGACCAGGGCTGGGACTATGACCTTATAACCGACGGTAATGGATGAAGACCAGGGCTGGGACTATGACCTTATAACCGACGGTAATGGATGAAGACCAGGGATGGGACTATGACCTTATAACCGACGGTAATGGATGAAGACCAGGGCTGGGACTATGACCTTATAATAATAATAAAAATAATATGCCATTTAGAAGACGCTTTTATCCAAAGCGACTTACAGTCATGTGTGCATACATTCTATGTATGGGTGGTCCCGGGAATCGAACCCACTACCCTGGCGTTACAAGCGCCATGCTCTACCAACTGAGCTACAGAACCGATGGTAATGGATGAAGACCAGGGCTCTAGCCTTTTTGGGGCCCTAAGCTGAAACATGGACTCTTTAACAAAGTGATGAAACAAGCAAACGAGTTTTGCACTAGCACACATATAAATAGAATGGATAGAATGGGCTTGGAAGTTGGAACCTCTAACCCGCGTTTTGAATGGTCAACTCATGGGTACAGTGCATTCGGAAAGTATTCAGACCCCTTGACTTGATCCACATTTTGTTACATTACAGCCTTAATCTAAAATAGATTAAAATAAATAAATACAAATACTGAATCTACACACAATAGGGACAGGGCAAAAACAGGTTTTTCAAAATGTTTGCAAATTTATTTAAAAAATGTAATTACTGCAATATCACATTTACTTAAGTATTCAGACCATTTACTCAGTACTTTGTTGAAGCACCAATGGCAGCGATTACAGCCTCGAGTCTTCTTCTTCCCATTCACATTGACGGAGCTGACGAGGAGCGGGCCGAGAGCTTCAAGTTCCTCAGTGTCCACATCACTAAGGGTCTGTCATGTTCCAAACACACCAACACAGTCGTGAAGAGGACACGACAACACCTTTTCTCACTCAGGAGGCTGAAAAGAGCCCTCAGATCCTTAAAAACACATACAGTTGCGCCATTGAGAGCATCTTGACTGGCTGCATCACCACTTTGGTATGGCACCTGCTTAGCAGCTGACGCAGGGCTCTAGATGCAGGGGTGGACTACTCCAGTCCTCAGGGGCCTGATAGGTGTCACTTTTTCTCCATCCCTAGAAAACACACCTGATTTAAACTAATTGCATTCTAAACTGAAGATCATGATTAGTTGATTATTGGAGTCAGGTGTGTTAGCTGGGGAAAACTGTGACACCAATCAGGCCCCCAAGGACTGAAATTGCCCACCCCTGCGGCTAGAGGGTAGTGTGTGCGGACCAGTACATCACTGGGGCCGAGCTCCCTGCCATCCAGGACATCTATACCAGGCGGTGTCTTTAGACACCCAAGTCATTAGACTGTACTGCTACAGCACGGCAAGCTGTACTGATGCACCAAGTCTGGTATCAACAGGACCCTGAACAGCTTCCACCCCTAAGCCATAATACTGCTAAATAGTTAGTCTGGGTCGTTATTTGGTTAACTATTTAACTTTCTGCATTGACCCTTTTTGCACTCAATTTTGAGACTCGTCAAATATCCTGCTGCTGCTACAGTTAATTTTCTGTCACTTTAATCCTAGTTATATGTACATATCTACCTCCATTACCTCGTAGCCCTGCACATAAACACGGTACTGGTACCTCTTCTATATAGTCTTCATTACTCATTGTGTATCTATTGTTACTTTCATTATTACGTGTTTTACTTGTCTATTATTTCTCTATTCTCTTTCTCTCTGCATTGTTGGGCAGGGCCTTAGGTAAGCATTTCCCTGTTCGTCCACATCTGTAGTTTATGAAGTATAAAATTGGATTTGACCTTGTGTGTGTTAGAGATACACCCTTCTCCATCACTTTAGGGTAACTGCCTAAATGAGGGCTGCAAAGTATATTGAAAGCAGGTGCTTCCACACAGGAGTGTTTCCTGAGATAATCTAGCAATTAACATCGCAACATGGCAATGTGTAAAAAATGCTGGCTGGATAGACCATTATTTTGGCTATGCCCACATGACTGCCGACTCAGGGCATTGACTGGTTTGATGCGCATGAAAACCATATGGCCGTCTCAGTCACCAGAGCTCAACCCAATTGAACACTTTCCCCCACCATCAACAAAACACCAGAGGATGGACTTTCTTGTGGAAACATGTTGTCGCATCCCTCCAATAGAGTTCCAGTGGAACCTATGCCAAGGTGCATTGAAGCTGTTCTGGCTCGTGGTGGCACAACGCCCTATAAAGACTCGGTTTGTTTTCCCTTTATTTTGGTAGTTACTTTTACCCTTCAATAAACTTGGTCTTCTCTCATTAGTTTAACCTAATGGTCGCATACTCAGTGAATGGCACAGATGTACGCTGTTTTAGGTGAAAGAGTTGGGCAAAACAGACAACCTAGTAACCTACACAATATTATGGGATGAGATGAACAGAAAGCAGTCCTCAAACTATCTATTTGAGATGTTAGCATACCTAGGCTACACTGTAGCAACTTCTAATTTATCCACACCTTGGTAATAGTCGAATGCAAGATGACATTTGTTACCACCGGGCAACATCTACGTAGAAAAACTAACAACGTGAGGTGCATGGACGACAACTACAGGTTTCTGGACTTGAAAGGGACAACATGGGTGAGTTAATGGTTTAGAATATATATTATTAGATAAGGTAGACAGGCCTACGTACAGCTACGTCTATGATATGTTAAAATCATCCTCATCCCCTCGAACAAAAGCGACCCCCCCCCACACACACACACACAAAAAAAACTAAGTAGAAGACGCCTTACCTGGAGAGACGTCCACTTTATAAGATGACTTAAGTGTATTTATGAACATACGGTCCGGTCTCTGTTAACCTTCTTGACTTCAGCGCACTATCCTATGTGCTCCGTCGCGTTGTTCTCTCTATTCGCGGTGGATGTTGGTCGCTCTCAGGACCTATTTAGCTATGATGCAGACTACAGACGAAACACACCCCGGAATCCCACTCGCTCTCTCTGACCGTTGCCCGTGCTTCCCCACTCGCTCTCTCTGACCGTTGCCCGTGCTTCCCCACTCGCTCTCTCTGACCGTTGCCCGTGCTTCTCCACTCGCTCTCTCTGACCGTTGCCCGTGCTTCCCCACTCGCTCTCTCTCTGACCGTTGCCCGTGCTTCCCCACTCGCTCTCTCTGACCGTTGCCCGTGCTTCCCCACTCGCTCTCTCTCTGGCGGTTGCCCGTGCTTCTCCACTCGCTCTCTCTGGCGGTTGCCCGTGCTTCCCCACTCGCTCCCACTCGCTCTCCCACTCGCTCTCTGCCCGTGCTTCCCACTCGCTCGCTGGCGGTTGCCCGTGCTTCTCCACTCGCTCTCTCTGGCGGTTGCCCGTGCTTCTCCACTCGCTCTCTCTGGCGGTTGCCCGTGCTTCTCCACTCGCTCTCTCTGGCGGTTGCCCGTGCTTCTCCACTCGCTCTCTCTGGCGGTTGCCCGTGCTTCTCCACTCGCTCTCTCTGGCGGTTGCCCGTGCTTCTCCACTCGCTCTCTCTGGCGGTTGCCCGTGCTTCTCCACTCGCTCTCTCTGGCGGTTGCCCGTGCTTCTCCACTCGCTCTCTCTGACCGTTGCCCGCCCTTCCCTACTCGCTCTCTCTGACCGTTGCCCGCCCTTCCCTACTCGCTCTTTCTGTTGTTGTTGACAAGCGTCGCTCTCTCCCTCCCTCTTTTAGTGTTGATGCTGGCCAGCCTACAGAAGAAATTACACCAAACTGACATCATCAGCATTCATGAATGTGATAGGTTCTCAGTCAATCCAGCTGCCATCCAGCCAGGCTATTAAAAATATCCTGCAGTCATTATACTGCATTCGCCATCCCACATAGCAGGGCCACCCAGTGTCCTAACCTTCCCTGCATATCTCACATCATCTAGATTGCTGAGTTTTTGGATCCAGCAGCGGCCACTGGCCAGGATATCCTGTCAACTCTAAAGACATGCACCTCCATTGTAACTGTTGGGCAGCCAGCTGTGAGGGCTACAGGGTGAATTTTCCCCCAGGTGCAGATCTAGGATCAGCTTCCCCTGCCCCAAATCCTCATCTTAACCATTAGTTGGATAAATACAAAACTGACCCACGATCTGTTTCTAGGGGCAACTTCACCCTACTCCAAAGGCAGGCACCTGCATGGTAACTGTGAGCACTGGCTATAATCATCTGTTTATACCGTTTGAGGAGTTATGATGTTCAAGGCTAGGGCCGGTGCAAACCGTTTTGATTTCTATGCTGTTGCCAGGCAACAGTTGTCCCAGGTGCCAATGATGAATGGTCTTTCCAGGGCCCCTTCTTTTTCATCCTACCTTCATCCTACTACCTGACCTATATAGTACCCGTCAATCACATGTGTACAGGCACGACACACACAAACAAACATGTACGCTCACACACACAGTATATCATTGTGTCATCGATATCTGCCTCAGAGGCTCCTCAAGTCTGAAAAGCCTGATGACCAGGATCGTATCCTAAACGGCATCGTGTTCCCCACATACAGTAGTGCACTGCTTTTGACCAAAGCCCTCATGGAGGTAATCACAGCTTCCAGGCCAGATGGGGTTAGCACCTCTGACAAATCAACAGTATATTGCGTTATCTGACCCTGCTAAACTCCATCACGATGCCTTAAATCATTCATCCAACTGCACCTTCATCTCTTTCACACACACACACACACACACACACACACACACACACACACACACACACACACACACACACACACACACACACACACACACACACACACACACACACACACACACACACACACACACACACACACACACACACACACACTCATACAGTTTCTCTACTACCTCTCTCACACACACACATCTCTCTCTCCTCTCTCTTCTCTCTGACAGAACAAAATGGATATCGTGAACACAGCCACCAGTCAATGTTTCCCAACCAAATAAGGACATGTCTGTCTGATAATACAATCCCCCGATCCTGCGTCATCACACTCCCATTCACAGCCCAATGCATCCTACAATCAATGACATGCCAATTCTGATAAACCCAAAGCACAGTGACATGTGTATCATTAAATCTCCCTTTTGTCTTCTTAAACGTTGCTAAAACACAAAGTGGCAACACAAAGACAGCCGGAAATAAAACAGCCATTGATTTCTATCTAATTAAATAAACATTAAACATGTAATCATGTTTCTTTTACTTCGTTGGTGAATTGAATTGGCATTGAATTCGTTATGTAAATAAGTTGAATTGTGCCTCCAGGACATCTGTGTGTTTGAGGAAGATCATAAAGGACTTGAGCCACTGACTTTTCACTGTTACCATTTGCCGAGCGGTATTGGAGCGTCGAGTCTCGGACGAACAGGCAGCTTCTACCACCAGGCCATCAGACTGCTGAACAGCTAGGCTGTCTCCCTGCACAGACAGGCTCCGAGACAGCTTCTACCACCAGGCCATCAGACTGCTGAACAGCTAGGCTGTCTCCCTGCACAGACAGGCTCCGAGACAGCTTCTACCACCAGGCCATCAGACTGCTGAACAGCTAGGCTGTCTCCTGCGCAGACATGCACCTTAGACAGCTTCTACCACCAGGCCATCAGACTGCTGAACAGCTAGGCTGTCTCCCTGCGCAGACATGTACCTTAGACAGCTTCTACCACCAGGCCACCAGACTGCTGAACAGCTAGGCTGTCTCCCTGCGCAGACATGTACCTTAGACAGCTTCTACCACCAGGCCATCAGACTGCTGAACAGCTAGGCTGTCTCCCTGCGCAGACATGTACCTTAGACAGCTTCTACCACCAGGCCATCAGACTGCTGAACAGCTAGGCTGTCTCCCTGCGCAGACATGTACCTTAGACAGCTTCTACCACCAGGCCATCAGACTGCTGAACAGCTAGGCTGTCTCCCTGCGCAGACATGTACCTTAGACAGCTTCTACCACCAGGCCATCAGACTGCTGAACAGCTAGGCTGTCTCCCTGCGCAGACATGCACCTTAGACAGCTTCTACCACCAGGCCATCAGACTGCTGAACAGCTAGGCTGTCTCCCTGCGCAGACATGCACCTTAGACAGCTTCTACCACCAGGCCATCAGACTGCTGAACAGCTAGGCTGTCTCCCTGCGCAGACATGCACCTTAGACAGCTTCTACCACCAGGCCATCAGACTGCTGAACAGCTAGGCTGTCTCCCTGCGCAGACATGTACCTTAGACAGCTTCTACCACCAGGCCATCAGACTGCTGAACAGCTAGGCTGTCTCCCTGCGCAGACATGTACCTTAGACAGCTTCTACCACCAGGCCATCAGACTGCTGAACAGCCAGGCTGTCTCCCTGCGCAGACATGTACCTTAGACAGCTGGCCATCAGACCTGAACAGCCAGGCTGTCTCCCTGCGCAGACAGCTTCTACCACCAGGCCATCAGACTGCTGAACAGCTAGGCTGTCTCCCTGCGCAGACATGTACCTTAGACAGCTTCTACCACCAGGCCATCAGACTGCTGAACAGCCAGGCTGTCTCCCTGCGCAGACATGTACCTTAGACAGCTTCTACCACCAGGCCATCAGACTGCTGAACAGCTAGGCTGTCTCCCTGCGCAGACATGTACCTTAGACAGCTTCTACCACCAGGCCATCAGACTGCTGAACAGCTAGGCTGTCTCCCTGCGCAGACATGTACCTTAGACAGCTTCTACCACCAGGCCATCAGACTGCTGAACAGCTAGGCTGTCTCCTGCGCAGACAGCCTTCTACCACCAGGCCATCAGACTGCTGAACAGCTAGGCTGTCTCCCTGCGCAGACATGTACCTTAGACAGCTTCTACCACCAGGCCATCAGACTGCTGAACAGCTAGGCTGTCTCCCTGCGCAGACATGTACCTTAGACAGCTTCTACCACCAGGCCATCAGACTGCTGAACAGCTAGGCTGTCTCCCTGCGCAGACATGTACCTTAGACAGCTGTCTCCCTGCGCACCACAGCAGGCCATCAGACTGCTGAACAGCTAGGCTGTCTCCCTGCGCAGACATGTACCTTAGACAGCTTCTACCACCAGGCCATCAGACTGCTGAACAGCTAGGCTGTCTCCCTGCGCAGACAGACATGTACCTTCAGACTGCTGAACAGCTAGCTGTCTCCCTGCGCAGACATGTACCTTAGACAGCTTCTACCACCAGGCCATCAGACTGCTGAACAGCTAGGCTGTCTCCCTGCGCAGACATGTACCTTAGACAGCTTCTACCACCAGGCCATCAGACTGCTGAACAGCTAGGCTGTCTCCCTGCGCAGACATGTACCTTAGACAGCTTCTACCACCAGGCCATCAGACTGCTGAACAGCTAGGCTGTCTCCCTGCGCAGACATGTACCTTAGACAGCTTCTACCACCAGGCCATCAGACTGCTGAACAGCTAGGCTGTCTCCCTGCGCAGACATGTACCTTAGACAGCTTCTACCACCAGGCCATCAGACTGCTGAACAGCTAGGCTGTCTCCCTGCGCAGACATGTACCTTAGACAGCTTCTACCACCAGGCCATCAGACTGCTGAACAGCTAGGCTGTCTCCCTGCGCAGACATGACAGCTGTACCTTAGAGCCTAGCTGTCTCCCTGCGCAGACATGTACCTTAGACAGCTTCTACCACCAGGCCATCAGACTGCTGAACAGCTAGGCTGTCTCCCTGCGCAGACATGTACCTTAGACAGCTTCTACCACCAGGCCATCAGACTGCTGAACAGCTAGGCTGTCTCCCTGCGCAGACATGTACCTTAGACAGCTTCTACCACCAGGCCATCAGACTGCTGAACAGCTAGGCTGTCTCCCTGCGTCTCCCTGCGCAGACAGTACCTTAGACAGCTTCTACCACCAGGCCATCAGACTGCTGAACAGCTAGGCTGTCTCCCTGCGCAGACATGTACCTTAGACAGCTTCTACCACCAGGCCATCAGACTGCTGAACAGCTAGGCTGTCTCCCTGCGCAGACATGTACCTTAGACAGCTTCTACCACCAGGCCATCAGACTGCTGAACAGCTAGGCTGTCTCCCTGCGCAGACATGTACCTTAGACAGCTTCTACCACCAGGCCATCAGACTGCTGAACAGCTAGGCTGTCTCCCTGCGCAGACATGTACCTTAGACAGCTTCTACCACCAGGCCATCAGACTGCTGAACAGCTAGGCTGTCTCCCTGCGCAGACATGTACCTTAGACAGCTTCTACCACCAGGCCATCAGACTGCTGAACATGCTAGGCTGTCTCCCTGCGCAGACATGTACCTTAGACAGCTTCTACCACCAGGCCATCAGACTGCTGAACAGCTAGCCTAGGCTGTCTCCCTGCGCAGACATGTACCTTAGACAGCTTCTACCACCAGGCCATCAGACTGCTGAACAGCTAGGCTGTCTCCCTGCGCAGACATGTACCTTAGACAGCTTCTACCACCAGGCCATCAGACTGCTGAACAGCTAGGCTGTCTCCCTGCGCAGACATGTACCTTAGACAGCTTCTACCACCAGGCCATCAGACTGCTGAACAGCTAGGCTGTCTCCCTGCGCAGACATGTACCTTAGACAGCTTCTACCACCAGGCCATCAGACTGCTGAACAGCTAGGCTGTCTCCCTGCGCAGACATGTACCTTAGAGCAGCTGTCTCCACCAGGCATCAGACTGCTGAACAGCTTCTACCACCAGGCCATCAGACTGCTGAACAGCTAGGCTGTCTCCCTGCGCAGACATGTACCTTAGACAGCTTCTACCACCAGGCCTTCAGACTGCTGAACAGCTAGGCTGTCTCCCTGCGCAGACATGTACCTTAGACAGCTTCTACCACCAGGCCATCAGACTGCTGAACAGCTAGACTGCTGTCTCCCTGCGCAGACATGTACCTTAGACAGCTTCTACCACCAGGCCATCAGACTGCTGAACAGCTAGGCTGTCTCCCTGCGCAGACATGTACCTTAGACAGCTTCTACCACCAGGCCATCAGACTGCTGAACAGCTAGGCTGTCTCCCTGCGCAGACATGTACCTTAGACAGCTTCTACCACCAGGCCATCAGACTGCTGAACAGCTAGGCTGTCTCCCTGCGCAGACATGTACCTTAGAGCCTAGCTGTCTCCCTGCGCAGACATGTACCTTAGACAGCTTCTACCACCAGGCCATCAGACTGCTGAACAGCTAGGCTGTCTCCCTGCGCAGACATGTACCTTAGACAGCTTCTACCACCAGGCCATCAGACTGCTGAACAGCTAGGCTGTCTCCCTGCGCAGACATGTACCTTAGACAGCTTCTACCACCAGGCCATCAGACTGCTGAACAGCTAGGCTGTCTCCCTGCGCAGACATGTACCTTAGAGCCTAGCTGTCTCCCTGCGCAGACATGTACCTTAGACAGCTTCTACCACCAGGCCATCAGACTGCTGAACAGCTAGGCTGTCTCCCTGCGCAGACATGTACCTTAGACAGCTTCTACCACCAGGCCTTCAGACTGCTGAACAGCTAGGCTGTCTCCCTGCGCAGACATGTACCTTAGACAGCTTCTACCACCAGGCCATCAGACTGCTGAACAGCTAGGCTGTCTCCCTGCGCAGACATGTACCTTAGACAGCTTCTACCACCAGGCCATCAGACTGCTGAACAGCTAGGCTGTCTCCCTGCGCAGACATGTACCTTAGACAGCTTCTACCACCAGGCCATCAGACTGCTGAACAGCTAGGCTGTCTCCCTGCGCAGACATGTACCTTAGACAGCTTCTACCACCAGGCCATCAGACTGCTGAACAGCTAGGCTGTCTCCCTGCGCAGACATGTACCTTAGAGCCTAGCTGTCTCCCTGCGCAGACATGTACCTTAGACAGCTTCTACCACCAGGCCATCAGACTGCTGAACAGCTAGGCTGTCTCCCTGCGCAGACATGTACCTTAGACAGCTTCTACCACCAGGCCATCAGACTGCTGAACAGCTAGGCTGTCTCCCTGCGCAGACATGTACCTTAGACAGCTTCTACCACCAGGCCATCAGACTGCTGAACAGCTAGGCTGTCTCCCTGCGCAGACATGTACCTTAGAGCCTAGCTGTCTCCCTGCGCAGACATGTACCTTAGACAGCTTCTACCACCAGGCCATCAGACTGCTGAACAGCTAGGCTGTCTCCCTGCGCAGACATGTACCTTAGACAGCTTCTACCACCAGGCCTTCAGACTGCTGAACAGCTAGGCTGTCTCCCTGCGCAGACATGTACCTTAGACAGCTTCTACCACCAGGCCATCAGACTGCTGAACAGCTAGGCTGTCTCCCTGCGCAGACATGTACCTTAGACAGCTTCTACCACCAGGCCATCAGACTGCTGAACAGCTAGGCTGTCTCCCTGCGCAGACATGTACCTTAGACAGCTTCTACCACCAGGCCATCAGACTGCTGAACAGCTAGGCTGTCTCCCTGCGCAGACATGTACCTTAGACAGCTTCTACCACCAGGCCATCAGACTGCTGAACAGCTAGGCTGTCTCCCTGCGCAGACATGTACCTTAGAGCCTAGCTGTCTCCCTGCGCAGACATGTACCTTAGACAGCTTCTACCACCAGGCCATCAGACTGCTGAACAGCTAGGCTGTCTCCCTGCGCAGACATGTACCTTAGACAGCTTCTACCACCAGGCCATCAGACTGCTGAACAGCTAGGCTGTCTCCCTGCGCAGACATGTACCTTAGACAGCTTCTACCACCAGGCCATCAGACTGCTGAACAGCTAGGCTGTCTCCCTGCGCAGACATGTACCTTAGAGCCTAGCTGTCTCCCTGCGCAGACATGTACCTTAGAGCCTAGCTGTCTCCCTGCACAGACATGCAGCTTAGAGCCTAGCTGTCTCCCTGCGCAGACATGCACCTTAGAGCCTAGCTGTCTCCCTGCGCAGACATGCACCTTAGAGCCTAGCTGTCTCCCTGCGCAGACATGCACCTTAGAGCCTAGCTGTCTCCCTGCGCAGACATGCACCTTAGACCCTAGCTGTCTCCCTGCGCAGACATGCACCTTAGACCCTAGCTGTCTCCCTGTGCAGACATGCACCTTAGAGCCTAGCTGTCTCCCTGCGCAGACATGCACGTTAGAGCCTAGCTGTCTCCCTGCGCAGACATGCACCTTAGACCCTAGCTGTCTCCCTGCGCAGACATGCACCTTAGACCCTAGCTGTCTCCCTGCGCAGACATGCACCTTAGAACCTAGCTGTACCTTAGAGCCTAGCTGCACCTTAGAACCTAGCTGTACCTTAGAACCTAGCTGCACCTTAGAACCTAGCTGTACCTTAGAACCTAGCTGCACCTTAGAACCTGGCTGTACCTTAGAACCTAGCTGTACCTTAGAACCTAGCTGCACCTTAGAACCTAGCTGTACCTTAGAACCTAGCTGTACCTTGTTCATTATCTGTTCTGTGTATCCTATTGTTCATGGTCTGTTCTATATATCCTATTGTTCATGATCTATTCTGCAAATCCATTCACAATCTATTCTGTATATCGTATTGTGTACTAAACATACTACATCTTCTTTTACGTGTTATTTTGTATTTGACCTATTAATGTTGATTATTGTACTGCAGTGTTGAGGGAACTAGCACACAAGCATTTCCCTGCACCTTTTATACCTGCTGTAAACTGTGTACATGACAACAACAAAAAAATGGATTAGATTGAAAGGTTAAGTCTATTTGTGATGTCTCATACCAAAGAAAAACAATGTTTCGACCTATCATCTGAATTTAGGGTCAGGCTCCAATTGACAATTGGTTAGTCTCCAAATAACATCCTCCCTCTGTCTGTCTCTTTATGTATCCCTCTCCAGCTCTCTCTCCCATGGGGAGCTCTTCAGAGATTTCTCTAGTCATTATGGCTGCTGTGTAAATCCAGGTGTCTACTAAAACGTTCCATCCATGAATAATAGTCAGGGAATGGCCATGGTAAACAGATACAATGATTCTGTATAGAAATACATTCTGTGGTTGACTACAACAACAACATAAAGTGTCCAAGTGATCGAGTTAAATCAGCATATCACTCAATTCGTTAAATGTTGCATACAGTACAACGATCTCAGAAGAAACTAACAACTGTACCATTATTAATACGTCTAAGTATATCTGATTCAGTAATAAGTTTTCCTAAAATGGACCTCTCTTTACTTAACCAAGTCTCCTGTGTGACCGTGCCAGCAAACTACACTTGTGTTGTGGTCTTTCTGTCCCAATGCTCTCTCCCTCTCCTTTGTGATGTAAAACTGCAAAAATATTGGACTCAAAAAATGGCCATTGAAATATTGACATATTCAAAAAAAAAGAAATATTTTATTTCAATAGTGTTTTAATTCATGTTAGAAAACAGACTGTATAGTTTTTTTGTCAGTTTAAAAACAGGTCTCTAGTGCCCTCTAGTGTTTTGAAAGTGATGTGTTAAGTTTCGAGTTGACGCCTACAGTACATGTGCAACAACGTAGGCGTCATAATGAACGATCGCTCTTAAAACAATGTTTATATTCATGAGATAAGATCATGTAGAAATGTTAAATATGTTTTTCTTTGGTGGGTGATTATATTTGTCCTATTACACATGCAGAAGTGTATCAATTATACACACACGAGTGAAATGGAAAGTCATATTTTTTGTTGTTGCATATGGCCACTCTCTCTGAAACACCCTTCAATAGACCCTTCAGTGAAAATAAGACATTGATTGGAAGTAGGCCTACTTTATATTTAGTGATTGCATGTTGCTGGGGCTAAGTATAAAGTAGTTTGGTTACATCTGGTCACTAATGTACTATATATATTCTCAGGCTTTACCAGTACCGAATATAAAAAGTCACTTTTATAAGTTATATAAAAATGTTTTTGAATAAGTAAAACAAAACAAAAATCGATTTTACAGGCACTTGTCAATTAGTTTTTTGGTGAATACAAATGTGGGCACCTCATTTGAACACAAACAGACCTGGTCTACAAAACACAAAGTATATAGTGTTTACATTCCATGTGTGAAATCAACATTCCTGTACTAATGTAGACAATGATTCACAATCTCTTATGTTAGCCTCTGTCGTCAGTGAAGACAACCAGCTTATAATGGCATAACAATGTTGTTTTCATAATTAATATGAACTGTGTGTTTCATAATCATAGACACATCAGAAACCTTAGTGGGGTGAATGAATCATGTCTACCTTATTTTCTTAAAAATGGCCTTTGGTATTGGTGGAAACATTTGTAGAAGGGCAACATGTTGAATACAACAAACTACACACAGAAACCTTGACATGGTTATGAAGTCATAAGGTGAATGCACCAATTTGTAAGTCGCTCTGGATAAGAGCGTCTGCTAAATGACTTAAATGTAAAATGTAAATGTAAGTCATACCCAAAGTGATCATATGAAATAGATACATACAAACAAAATAAGGTACACACACAATCAGCTGTAAGAATGAGTAGATCATTTGAAATGCTTACGCTTAAATAAGATTTCCACAAACAAACAGAATACTCCCTAAATGAAGTGGACACAGACGGCGTAGTGGTGATTACAACAAAAAATCATTCAACAGTATCCCTCATAACACACATACAAGTTATTATCATCCTTAAACTAGCTTTATAGATATGAATGTAGAGAGGCGGGCCTTTTCCAGAAACAACCATTCTAGCCCTAGACACTTGTGTAGACGTTAAAAGAACATTTCCCCTTGGTGATATTTCACCACATGCTTACACCTATCCAGTCTTCTCACTGAGATCAACAAGTTCCTAGGGAGGGGGGGGGGGGGGGGGCTGGACAGGACACTGGTTTTCAATGACTCTCCCTCAGCATAGGGGACAGGTAAAGCAAAAAAAAAGGTTGAAGAGAATATTGGAGCGAATACTATAAGAAAAACTGATCAGGTATCTAGAGGGAAAAAAAGGACAGACATCGCAGTGTCCATTAACATCCCAGACACCCTGTTTAGTGCCACCCCCTCCTCACTAACCAGGAGTGCCACCCCCCTTTCTCATAGGACATTAAATAGTCAGCATCAGCTTCTTAAAACGTCAGTTAGTAGCGACGTTAGGCCGTAGTAGCTTTTTGGTTTATCATATCTGCCGTCCACCACTGTAACCTTGTTGTTAATAACAGGAATGACTGACTCCCTCCGTCTCTGTGTCCCAATCGATCCCTAGACCCTACACCCTATGCACTTTTAGAGATCAGAGTAGATTTGATTGGTTTAAACAATATGGTGAAACTTCCACCTAGCCTATCAGAGGGCAGGGTGAAGCTACTACCATATTGCTTGCACCGGTCAAATCCATAGGGCGTAGGGTCTAGGGGGTCCATTTGGGATGGTGCCAGAGATCCAGACGGTCTACCACTGCTCCCAGCTGAAGTCGTCTCCCCCGCCGAACACCAGGAAGAAGCCCAGGATGGTCACGAAGATGACAGCGTTGCCAGCCATCACCAGGCCACAGGCCCCCCACTGGATCTGGAGGAGAACAGGGCCATGTTTATTAGGCACCAGAAATAATTAAAAGGGGGAGGGACTTCCTGGACCTGTCCAATGACAAAAATGGCCTTTTACACCCCCCCCCCCACCGCAAAATGTTGTCAAACGTTTTTCTGTTGCGTGACGTTATGAACAAAACCTAGATAGCAGTCACTGGTTGTGCTCTATCAATTTGATGTATTAGATGTTAACTACAGCTCTGCTAACAAGTAATATAGGTGTAGTGTTTTACCTTTATTTAACTAGGCAAGTCAGTTAAGAACAAATTCTTATTTACAATCGTGCCCTACACCAGCCAAACCTGGACGACGCTGGGCCAATTGTGCACGGCCCCATGGGACACCCAATCACATCCGGTTGTGATACATCCTGGAATCGAACCAGGGTATGTAGTGATGCCTCTACCAGTGCCTTAGACCGCTGCGCCACTCGGGAGCCACTTTCAGTTACCTTAGCTATTATTGGGTATCATCAGGACTCGTACCAGCAGCTACCATTCACAACTACATTAATTCTAGGATCAGCTTCACCTACCCAAGTCATTATGACCATTATGAGCATCAACACTTAAACTGATCCTAAATCAGCTTATAATGACATAAGCAACTAAAGTGACACATGACAGTCATTGGCCATTGACAATATCAGGCAGGACTCACTAATGCAACCCGGGCCAGTATGATGGGAAGCCCGAACGCAGACACCACAATGCCTGTAGTGAAGAAGCATGCCAGCTCTCTGCATGCGTTGCTGGCTGCATCACTGTCATCACTGAGCCTTCTGGATATGAAGGTGGGGATAGGAGACAGTATGTAGAAGATGAGGACGAAGAGAGGCCAGTACACCCTGAGAAAACAATGAAAACAAAACCGGTTCAAATCAGTTGTGGTCATATTCATTTAATTAATCAGAGACGCAGAACATAACACCCCTTGCCGGTTTTGAACCTGGGTCACCCAGCATGGAAACACACTAACCACTGCTCTGATAGGGTTAACCACCTTGGACAAAAATCGGGACACATTGCATCAGAGTTAGCTACACCACTAACTTCCATATGTGGTCCCATTTAACAAGTGTCTTCACAGATTTCAGAAGCAAAATACATACCCATACTGCTCCAGTGCACAGCCCAACAGCAGGAAAGTCAAGCCAATAGCTCCACTGAAGGACAAGCCAACCAGCGCTATAGGACGACAGAAACAGACATGGTGAGACAGTTGTCACTTTTACAGACAGGGTTCTTATTGGCTATCCAGCAAAGATTGATCCTAGTCAGTAGTCTACTCACTCTAAGCAGCATGGACCCTAGTCAGTAGTCTACTCACTCTAAGCAGCATGGATCCTAGTCAGTAGTCTACTCACTCTAAGCAGCATGGATCCTAGTCAGTAGTCTACTCACTCTAAGCAGCATGGACCCTAGTCAGTAGTCTACTCACTAAGCAGCATGGATCCTAGTCAGTAGTCTACTCACTCTAAGCAGCATGGACCCTAGTCAGTAGTCTACTCACTCTAAGCAGCATGGATCCTAGTCAGTAGTCTACTCACTCTAAGCAGCATGGACCCTAGTCAGTAGTCTACTCACTCTAACACACCGCAGCATGGATCCTAGTCAGTAGTCTACTCACTCTAAGCACACAGACATGGACCCAGACAGAGTCAGTCAGTAGTCTACTCACTCTAACACACCGCAGCATGGACCACTAGTCAGTAGTCTACTCACGCCTAACACACCGCAGCATGGATCCTAGTCAGCTCTTAGTCACACCGACAGCGTACTGCACGCTCTAACACACCGCAGCATGGATCCTAGTCAGTAATCTACTCACTAAGCAGCATGGATCCTAGTCAGTAGTCTACTGCACTAACACACCGCATGGACCCTAGTCAGTAGTCTACCTCACTCTAAGCAGCATGGATCCTAGTGGAACACACCGACAGCATCACTGTCTACCCTGCTCTTACGCTAACACACCGCAGCATGGATCCTGGAACACACCGACAGTAGTCTACTCACTGCTCTTACGCCTGGAACACACCGACAGCATGGCTCTTATCCTAACACACCGTCAGTAGTCTACTGCTCTTATGCCTGGAACACACCAGCATCAGCATGGATCCTGGAACACACCGTCAGTAGTCTATGCCTGGAACACACCGACAGCATCACTGCTATGCCTGGAACACACCGCAGCATGGATCCTGGAACACACCGTCAGTCAGTCTACTCACCTGGAACACACCGACAGCAATGTCATGCCTGGAACACACCGTCACTGCCTCCCTGCTCTTATGCCTGGAACACACCGACAGCATCACTGCTCTCCCCTGCTCTTATGCCTGGAACACACCGACAGCATCACTGCTCTCCCCTGCTCTTATGCCTGGAACACACCGACAGCATCACTGCTCTCCCCTGCTCTTATGCCTGGAACACACCGACAGTCACTGCTCTCCCCTACGCATTTTGGTAAACCGGAACTACATTCATTTTCAATGGAACACTGCGTTTGACATTCAGCATAGCGTTGCAGAGGCAGTTGCAGTGTGTTCTGTGTGGTTCATACAGTATGTTGGATTTGTTGAACGTATGTGTTAAACTGTATGTGTAGACGGTTTGACAGTAATGGTAGCAGAAGGTGAATGTTTAACTTCTGTTGCACACATCAAGAAGATGCTGCCTACTATTTCCCCGAGTGGCACAGCAGTCTAAAGACACTGCATCTCAGTGCTGGAGGAATCACTACAGACCCCGGTTTGATTCCAGGCTGTATCACAACCGGCCGTGATTACCATAGGGCAGCGCACAATTGGCCCAATGTTGTCCGGGTTAGGCCGTCATTGTAAATAAGAATTTGTTCTTAACTGCCTTGCCTAGTTAAATAAAGGTTAAATAAAATCCAACTGTATGCGTAGACGGCTTGAAAGAAACGGAAGGTGAATGTTGAACTTTTGCTGGATACATATCCTGATGTGGCTGCGTGCTACTTTGCGTAAAAACACTGTAGGTGTGTTACAAGCATGACGCACATATCCAACATATGCACAACACAGAACGCACTGCAACGCAATGCTGCAAGGCAAACGCAGCGTTCCATTTGAAATGAAATGTACAAAAATGTAAACACTGTCGGTGTGATCGAGATGTTTTTCGAACACACCGATAGCGTCATTGCGGAAAATAGCACGCATCATCTTGATATGTATGCAACAAAAGTTCAACATTCACCTTCTGCTACAATTTCTATCAAGCCGTTTACGCAGACAGTTTGACGCATATATTCGATAAATCAACGTATGCACCACAACGGCATCTGAGAGCAATACCGGAAGGAAAACGCAGCGTTTTAATAGAAATGTATGCAATTATGGTGTCGGTGTTTTCGAAGCAAGCCTGCATTTGTTGCGAACTCTCAAGTAGCCAAATAACGCGTACTTGAGTCTTAATTATAGGGAAATTCATAAGCACATTGTATAATTATGTTATATTGCAATACTGGATAACACATTAACATCTCAATGTAACAGTGTACGCCACGGCAACGTATCATAACAAAGCAAAAGTTATACGTGACACCATAACAAGGATCATGGCTAGAACAGTTACATATTTTTTAAATTAACGTCAGATTTTACTTTTTGTAGCAGGTTTTGGGAATAGGGCTAAGGTTAGGAAAAGGGTAAAGGTTAGCTAAAATAAAAATCTACTTTTGACGTTAATTTGACAAAAGCTCCCTTCTAGACAAGACCCATAATAAGTGTTCGTAGCATACGTGGAATCGATACAATGTTGCACAATGTGGCGGGGAGAAAACGTTTATGGAAACAAGAGAGTTGTGTAGAGCAAGTATCAATCAATTTACCTTTAATACCCGCCATTGTCTTATGTCTTAAATGGTCAATTTCTCTCCTTTGTGCTTGGTTTGTTCGTAAACGACTTCCTACTTCCTCCTTCGAACTTTTTATTTGCACCAGCTGACTTTCTTAAAGGAGCCATTTGTTCTCTCTGCGTTTAGTCTACTTTTCCATTTCCACTGTATTTATATGACACAATGTTATTATTGAGCTCAGCTACGGAATGTTCTTGACACCTACTGTGCAAAATATTCCTTGCTGTAAAATTGCTCCTGAATTGAAGTATTTGATCGTAACTAATTGAAATAGCCTGGTAGTAGTAGTACACGGGTTCATTCTGTTTCCGCTAGATCAGTTAACCAATAGACGTAGTTGGGCGTGGATTTTCGAAAGTGTTTTCGGGAATTGACACAACGCTTGCCTGGAAGACCCAAGACCGAGATTTGCAAACTTCATTACGCAAGACTGAACACCTTTATCAATGGTAAATGCTGAGAAAGTCATTATAATACATAATAATAATTGTACATTGATATTGAGGCACTCGTGAAAGTCAGGGTTGTTTTTCCAGAGATTCGTGGACGGCAATACATAGGTGAGTTTCATTATGAGTCGTTTCATCATGTACAGGTCAACTGTATACTGTAAAGGACTGTATGTTATGTATAATGACAGATACCTGTAACAAATCGAACTTATCTGAAATGAAAATGGATGGCCCTCCCTTCAACAATGTATATTTTACGTGTCCCTCCCTGAACTAAGTGACCCTCCCTGGACTAAGTGATCATCCCCTATACCCAAAATAATAATTAAAAACTAAAGTAGATAGCAGAGAACATGCCTACCGTTTAGCCTCCCTTTTAGGGCGGACACGAGCCGTAGATGTGCCGTTTTAGTAACTGTTCTTATAAGCATTACATGGCAATGTAGTCATTTTGACAGTGCTGCAGGCCAGAAGGTTGTGGGTTCGAAGACCACCACTGACAAGATATATTTTCTAACAAAATTATTGAATTCATCTATACTTTTATTTGTGGGTCCCAGAAAAAAAAACATTTTATAAATTAATTTCATGCAATTCTAAGTTATCTTACATGACTGGAGGCAAGCAGTTATTTTTTTGTAATACTACACAAAAGCATGTGAGCGGAGTGGAACGAGGAGTCGTGCATTCATTATTTGGCGGAGCAGTAGCGTTCAGCCACGAGTTCTGGGCACCAGTGTATTTCGGTTTCTTTGACCAGGTTTCCATCAAACCTTTTATGTGAGTAAAGTACATGTCGGATTAAAAAAAAAGTAATGACAAGCCTTATGGAAACAGAAGATTTTCCGGTAAACCTTCCGAATGTCGTTCAACACAAAACACTCTAGACAAGGTGGCATCTTTTTGTGTCGGTAAAATGAATTATGCCAGACATGTAGTTAGAAACGTTATTTTTATGCGCAAATAATGATATAATAACCAACATATCGAAGTGAATTTGGAGTCATGCGTTGACATGTTGTGTGGTCCTCCCACTTTGACTGGTCAGGAAAGCATACATTTTATTAGGTAGGTAGATGAACGTTACAGGGTGGCGAAGGTTCAAGGTGATGAGCTTGATGCTCCTTTCCAATAAATATCGAGGGTCTTATTCTTGTGACGTGATAATCGATGCTTTTCTGCCGTTTGACAAATATAAATAATATTTCTCTTTTGTCCATGATAATAATCTTATCATGTAGGCTATACGTGCGCTCTAGCCAACAACAGACAGATAGCGATGTTGGCTAGAGCGCACGTGCTAATAACAGTGGTCCCCTATATAACTTTTTTTGTGAGAACCGTAAGTAGAGGTGTTTCAATGGAAACCTATTTAACTTTAATTTTTTTATTCGGTACATGGTAATTTAACCACAAAAGATACTTACTACGTCATCACGTGCAGCCTTTTATCTGCAACATGTCAATTTGGTGGAAACGTCTCTGGTGGGGCAATGTGCATATTGTTTTTATGCTGATTTTAGAATATTCACATGAAAATCTCGCCAATTGGATGGAAACCTACCTATTATCACAATATATTTTTTAAGGCATATTCTTTTGTATTTAATAGCCTACCCAAACACAAGTAATGCGCCGAAGTGTTGAGTATCTAGGTTTCCATCCAATTGGTGACAGATTTTCATGAAAGTAATCTACAATCCACATAAATAAAATATGCGCATTTTCCCACTAGAGATGTGTTTACTAGAGAACTTTTGCGGTTAAATTCCCATGTACCGAATAAAACATTGTTACATGGGTTTCCTTCGCATTTTCAACTCTACTGATGGTTTTGTCACTAAATGTTTAGCGTTATATAGGGACTGTGCCCCCTCTGGTATTGGCAAGTGAGCTGTTGCCAACAGCTCGCGGGTATAGCCTACACATTGCGATTACTATGGACAAAAGAGCGAGATTATTTTAACTTGTTAAATGGCAGCCAAGCATCAATCATCATTTCACCAGAATAAGACTCTCGATATTTATTGGAAAGGAGAATCAAACTCATCACCTTGCACTTTCAACACCCTGTGAAGTTCATCATTTATTTCATCTTTAGCCGAATAAATCGTACGCTTTCCCGAGTGGTGGTGGGAGGACCACAACATATTTTCGCCTAGATGATGGTTATTATATCAATATTTGCGCATAAAAGCGTTTCTACCGCAGTGGCATGTATTCATGGATTCCAATTTCTCTGTGTTTTCATAATTTTCTGTCAATTCGCAAGTGAATCTCACTGGAGAAATCATCCGAGTGAGGGAAACAGCGCCCCTCTGTCTCTGTATGTGTAGCCCATGTATCTGATGCTGTCTGGAACAAAAGAGTATGACATGTTACCACCGTAGCATTTGATTGACTGATGCCAGCAAGTATTTGGCCTCCTCTCTTGATCATTAAAAAAAAAAAAAAAATTAGCCAATCAGCATTGCACTGAGCTCAACTCTGGGTTGTCCTGGTGCAGCATAATGCCTCTCAAGGGAGGCCAGTTTGGATTTGGCTTGACAGTGCCCCGTGCACAAAGCGAGGTCCATACAGAAATGGTTTGTTGAGATCGGTGTGGAAGAACTTGACTGGACTGCACAGAGCCCTGAACTCAACCTCATAGAATACCTTTGGGATGAATTGGAACGCCGACTGCGAGCCAGGCCTAATCGCCCAACATCAGTGCCCGACTTCACCAATGCTTTTGTGGCTGAATGGAAGCAAGTCCCCACAACAATGTTCCGACATCAAGTGGAAAGCCTTCCCGGGAGAGGGGGACCAACTCCATTTTAACAAAGGGTGTACCAACTCCATATTAATGCCCATGATTTTGGATTGAGATGTTCAACGAGCAGGTGTCCACATACTTTTGGTCATGTAATGTATTAAAGCCACATGGTAACCAACTCCTTCACCCTCTCAACATTCACCTTATCTCATTCAGTGAAGCAGGACAATGGAAGTGGGCAGGCAACTGTTGGTGAAGATGAGGATGAAGAGGAAGGGCGAGTTCACCTCAGTTCCTGTAATGGTGCAGGGCCTCGAGGTCCATCTCTACCTGGAAGACTCTCCCCAGCTGGAGTTTCTCTGGGGTTGTTACACTGCTGAGGAGCTGTGCACAAAGGCAGCCAAGAAGTGCGGTGAGTCTGAGTCACGTTAGTGTTGACACATACACTGAGTGTACAGAACATTAGGAACACCTGCTCTTTCCAACTTGACACAACTGTAGGAAGTAGTCAACATGGGCCAGCATCACTGTGGAATGCTTTCGACACCTTGCAGAGTCCATGCCCTAACGAATTGAGGTTGTTCTGAGGGCAAAAGGGGGGGATGCAACTCAATATTAAGAAGGTGTTCCTATTGTTGGTTAAACTGTATGTTTCCCCAACTCTGTTCTCTCTCTCTCGCACATACACACACACACACACACACACACACACACACACACACACACACACACACACACACACACACACACACACACACACACACACACACACACACACACACACACACACACACACACACACACACACACACACACACACACACACACACACCATTACTTGGTGCCCCATCTCAGTTTTTTCTACTCTGTTTTGTATCCTTCTTTTCAGAGTGGAACATTCAGCAGGATATTTTCACTCGGACCGTGTTCTCGAGAAATTCCAAAAGTCTTCCTTCTCCCTCCTGACTTATTTGAATGTTTGTCATGGATCATGAATATGACATCATGGGTGGTTCTTGTTGAGGGAAATCATGTCTCTTTTTTTATATTTTTTTAGGCATTTCCCCTCTCTGCTGCAATTTGTTTGCCCTGTATGATGAGGTCAGGAACATCTGGTTCCCTCCGAATCACACCTTCAAGGAAAGCAGCCGCTTAAAGCTCCACTATCGCATGAGGTAAGCATTAGGATAAGCTACTCCTCAGTTTGTCACAACTATTGAAGAGGGACCATTTTAGGATACAGCAGCTAGTTGGTCTGTAAATTCAACAAACTTGTTGAGTTAACCATTTCTTTCTTACAAAACGTTCAAACTGACAGTGAAATACCTTTTTTTTAAAGATTACCCTGATCTCTTTATTCAGGTTCTACTTCACCAACTGGCATGGTGCGAATGAGAGTGTGCCACGTGTTTGCAGACACACCCTCAAGAGTAAGAACAGCAATGAACCAGAGGGTAACCCCCTCCTTGACACTGCCTCACTGAAGTATCTGTTTGCCCAGGTATCCTCTCACACTCCAAACATATTTTCACACAGTTTAAAACGGGTATATACTCAAATGGATTGCTTTAGCATACACAATCATATATCTTGAATCGTGTGTTTGTGTGTTTTGATTTTCCCAGGGTCAGCATGACTTCCTGAAGGGGTGGGCCACACTGGGTAACCCTCAGAATGAAGAGGAGGTCCACTATATTGAGAATGAGTGCCTGGGGATGGCAGTGTTGTCTATCTCACACCATGCCCTGGACAACAACATCGTCATCCCTGGTGTAGCAGGGCAAATCAGGTAACCAGTCACAATCCCAGAGGCTCAAAATTAAACCGTTTACCATCTTTCTTAATACGCAACCATTTATGCTCATGCACACACACACACACCCCCGACTCACACACGACTCCTTCCATCCCACCCAGCTATAAGAAATATATCCCAGATAGAGTGAACCAAATCATCAAGCAGCGCAACTTCCTGACCCGACTCCGTATCTCCCGGGTGTTCCAGGACTTCCTCAGCGAGTTCAACAACAACACAGTGCAGAGTGACAACGTCAGCACGCACGACATCAAGGTCAAATACCTAGCTACATTGGAAACTCTGACCTGTGGGTTCGGCTGTGAGGTGTGTAGCAAGATGTACTACAGTACCCATAATGCTCTGTGCAACCGTGTTTAGACTCACTCTCAGAAAAAAAAATTGCGCTGGGCCAAAGACAGAACCAGGTGGTACTCCGATAGTCTAAGGTCTGTGTAAAGAAGTTCCTGAAGCTAACAAAATGGTGTCCTGTCTCATCAATACAAGGAGTACGAGCCCAAAGTGCTCCGTGTGACGGACAGCGAAGGGGAGATCCAAGGAACACCCACTTCCTGTAACCAGGGTCAGCCCACCCAGTACCAAGTCCTTGTGTCTGGAAATACAGGGATCAAGTGGCGGAGGAAGCTACAGAATGTGACAGTGAGTATATTATTTTGGCACTTATAATGTGTAAATTATGGCACACCTTGTATCTATCTGTATTGTATTTATTACTTATTAGTCACATGCTGAATACAACGGGTGTAGACCTTACAGTTAAATGCTTACTTACTAGCCCCTAACCAACAATGCAGTTTAAAAAAATTACAGATAAGAATAAAAGTAACAAGTAATGAAAGAGCAGCAGTGGAATAACAATAGTGATACTATATACAGGGGGCTACCTGTACAGAGTCAATGTGGAGACTATATACAGGGGGCTACCTATACAGAGTCAATGTGGAGACTATATACAGGGGGCTACATGTACAGAGTCAATGTGGAGACTATATACAGGGGGCTACCTGTACAGAGTCAATGTGTGAGGGCACCGGTTAGTTGAGGTAGTATGTACATGTAGGTAGAGTTATTAAAGTGACTATGCATAGATTACAACAGAGAGTAGCAGTGGTGTAAAGAGTGAGTAGCCATTTGACTAAATGTTCAATAGTCTTATGGCTTGGGGGTAGAAGCTGTTTAGAAGCCTCTTGGACCTAGACTTGATGCTCCGGTACCGCTTGCCGTGCGGTAGCAGAGAGAACAGTCTGTCTAGGGTGGCTGAAGTCTTTGACAATTATTAGGGCCTTTCTCTGACACCGCCTGGTATAGAGGTCCTGGATGGCAGGAAACTTGGCCCCAGTGATGTACTGGGCCATTCGCACTACCCTCTGTAGGTCCTTGCGGTCAAATGGCCGAGCAGTTGCCATACCAGGCAGTGATGCAACCAGTCAGGATTCTCTCGATGGTGCAGCTGTAGAACCTTTTGAGGATCTGAGGACCCATGCCAAATCTTGTCAGTTTCCTGAGGGGAATAGGTTTTGTCCTGCCCTCTTCATGACTGTCTTGGTGTACTTGGACCATTCACATTTGTTGGTGATGACCAGGGAACTTGAAGGTCTCAACCTGCTCCACTGCAGCCCCGTCAATGGGAATGGCTTCGTAGTCAGTCCTATTTTTCCTGTAGTCCACGATCATCGTCTGGTATTTTGTTTATCAAGAGATAAAAAAATGTTATGTTCATCTATTTCTCAGAATGCATGGACTGCCAAAGAGAAGAAAAAATCCCTAAAGCACAAAACCAACATCAACCTGACGAACAAACCACCTCAAGGCGTTTCGAACGACTGGAAAACCTTCTCCGATTTCCATGAGATCACACACATCAACATCAAGGGCTCCGCAGTCACTGTCCACAAGCAGGACAACAAAAATATGGTAGAGTTTCATTGTTTTGAAGTTTCAGGGAAAACTTATTTAGCAAAATGGTTAATAGTATCTGAATGAGCGATCTTGAATGAGGCTAAGTTCCATTGCTTTACATTACGTTGGTGTATTCTCTTTGTGCCCATTGTTACGTTGGACATTCACCTTCTTCGTTTGTCACTTTATTTCTACCACAGGAACTGGGCCTGGGTTTCCATGCAGAGGCGTTGTCTTTTGCCGCCCTTATTGATGGATACTTCCGTCTGACGGTGGACGCACATCACTTCCTGTGTACAGACGTGGCCCCTCCCTCTGTGGTGCGGAACCTGCAGGAAGGCTGTCATGGGCCAATCAGGTGAGTTTAAATATCCCCATTCAGTTGTCATTGGATAGAGAACATGTAGTAGTTCTATAGTCAAATTTGTTTGATTTATACAGATATTGATATAATAATACTTCTATACTAGTGTAGAACTGAATTGATCCAACCCTTTTGGCCCCTCCCCTTCCAGCATGGACTACACCTCCCACAAGCTGCGTCAGGAGGGCGATGAGGAGGGCATGTACGTCCTGCGCTGGAGCTGCATCAACTATGACCACATCCTCCTGACTGTCACAGGCAACGAGGTACAGCACCACAAACACCACCTGCCTCACCCACAGTCATGTATACAACGACTCTCATTTTAAGACAATCGTATATTTATTTATTTTGAAAACGGGTCTATCTTGTTAGTGACCATAATTTGCCTGAACTGAATTGTGATACTTTGTTGCTGTATGAATTCCTGTGTTAATAAATGGACTGATGTATTGCTCTCTAACCTCTTTCTCCTCTTGGCTGCTGTAGGTGGACCTGACCAATAGTCATCCGTACCGTAGCTTTAAGATCGAGGTGGGCCCGGAGGGCTACAGCCTGAATGGCACGGACCTGAGGCAGCCCTCCCTCAGGGAGCTGACGGAACAGCTGAGGGGCCAGACTCTCAGTACAGACAGAGGCTTCTTCCAGCTCCGCAAGGCCTGCCCTCCCCAGCCCAGAGGTATGGTATGATACCCTGTCCATGGCACCTAATGCCTTACCATAGTCCTACCCTCCCCAGCCCAGAGCTATGGTATGATACCCTGTCCATGGCACCTAATGCCTTACCATAGTCCTCCCCAGCCCAGAGGTATGGTATGATACCCTGTCCATAGCACCTAATGCCTTACCATAGTCCTACCCTCCCCAGCCCAAAGGTATGGTATGATACCCTGTCCATGGCACCTAATGCCTTACCATAGTCCTACCCAGCCCAGAGGTATGGTATGATACCCTGTCCATGGCACCTAATGCCTTACCATAGTCCTACCCTCCCCAGCCCAGAGGTATGGTATGATACCCTGTCCATGGCACCTAATGCCTTACCATAGTCCTACCCTCCCCAGCCCAGAGGTATGGTATGATACCCTGTCCATGGCACCTAATGCCTTACCATAGTCCTCCCCAGCCCAGAGGTATGGTATGATACCCTGTCCATGGCACCTAATGCCTTACCATAGTCCTCCCCAGCCCAGAGGTATGGTATGATACCCTGTCCATGGCACCTAATGCCTTACCATAGTCCTACCCTCCCCAGCCCAGAGGTATGGTATGATACCCTGTCCATGGCACCTAATGCCTTACCATAGTCCTCCCCAGCCCAGAGGTATGGTATGATACCCTGTCCATAGCACCTAATGCCTTACCATAGTACTGTCCAGAGGTTTGGTATGATACCCTGCCCCAAAACTATCATCACAGCAAATCATTACCATACAGGCATTGGTACATTATACCATACAATACACCAGGGGGCCTCATTTATAAACATCACGTACACACAAAATATGCCCCAAAACATGCGTGCGCCAGTTTCCACGCAAAAGTTGGCTTTTATAAAAATATGAGAATGTGCCTTTCCTCCCGCTAACTTTAGACCATGTAGTTGATATATTGTAAGAAGGCAAAAGTAGCCTTGTAGCCCTGTAGCCCTGTAGCCATAATAGCCCAGTAGCCATAATAGCCCAGTAGCCATAGTAGCCCAGTAGTCATAGTAGCCATAATAGCCCAGTAGCCATAATAGCCCAGTAGCCATGTAGCCATAATAGCCCAGTAGCCATAGTAGCCATGTAGCCCAGTAGCCATGTAGCCATAATAGCCATGTAGCCCAGTAGCCATAATAGCCATGTAGCCCAGTAGCCATGTAGCCCAGTAGCCATAATAGCCATGTAGCCCAGTAGCCTTGGATGGAGAATATGACACTCATGAAATCATGCAATCATTTGCCATTAGTGAGAAGAGCGAAAATCTAGTTAGGCCTATGTTATTCCTACATTCTAAAATAATTAGAAAACAGGCATATATTTTCTATGATTAATTTAATTTCCATGATCATTGCAGAATACATTCTTCGCCATTTCTGATTGGTATGCTTTTACACCTGCATTGTTTGCTGTTTGGGGTTTTAGGCTGGGTTTCTGTACAGCACTTTGAGATATCAGCTGATGTACGAAGGGCTATATAAATAAATTTGATTTGATATGGTTTCATACTGGTGAAATAGCCTATAGGCCTACAACTAGTGAAGATTCAATCCGCAGCACAGTTTTTACGCTACAACAGATGGTTCACCTTTTCCTATTGACGTTTGTAGGCTACGTTTGAATACGGTAATGTTAATATTTAATTTACAAACATCATACTCTACACTGAGTGGACTAAACATTAAGAAGACCTGCTCTTTCCATGACAGGCTGACCAGGTGAATCCAGGTGAAAGCTATGATCGCTAATTGATGTCACCTGTTAAATCCACTTCAATCAGTGTAGATGAAGAGGAAGAGACAGGTTAAAGAAGGATTTTTAAGTTTAGAGACAATTAAAACATGGTTTGATAATGTGTGCCATTCAGGGAGTGAATGGGCAAGATGAGATTTAAGTGCCTTTGAATAGGGTATGGTAGTAGGTGCCAGGCACACCGGTTTGAGAGGGTCAAGAACTGCAACGCTGCTGGGTTTTTCACACTCAACAGTTCCCAGTGTGTATCAAGAATGGTCTACCACACATAGGACATCCAGCCAACTTGCCACAACTGTGGAAACCATTGGCGTTAACATGGGCCAGCATCCCTGTGGAACGCTTTCAACACCTTATAGTCCATGCCCTGAAAAATTGAGGCTGTTCTGAGGGCAAAACGGGTGCAACTCAATATTAGGAAGGTGTACCTAATGTTTTGTACACTCTGTGTATATCATAACCATTGCAGAATAAATTCCTCACCTTTTCTGCCCATGATGAGTTCTTATTCCCTGAGTAGCCATACAACAAATTACCATGCGCATCTCTCATTTTAATTTGGCCTAGTAGATAGGCTATTATAATTTCATCCGGCATGGAGTGTGGTTTATAACATACAGTAGAATTGAACATGGAAGTGTGTAGGATACCACTTCAAGTAGGGCTACTGTAGTTTTCATCAGAGTAGATCAATGTTTCAGAGTTCGCGGGCAGTGTAGCATATTTAGGTTCCGGGAAATTCAAATGAAATTCAAATGAAATTCAAATGTTCAAACGATCTGTTTACAGGTCCACAACAAATTGTAGTTGTTTTTCTTTCAGAAACGGTCAGATACAACAAATGTCACCACAAAAGAAAACATTCTGCCAACACTTCCAAAGACATTTGATCAAGTTCACCATTTACTAGGCCTAATTCCAACACTTCCAAAGACATTTGATCAAGTTCACCATTTACTAGGCCTAATTCCAACACCTCCAAAGACATTTGATCAAGTTCACCATTTACTAGGCCTAATTCCAACACTTCCAAAGACATTTGATCAAGTTCACCATTTACTAGGCCTAATTCCAACACCTCCAAAGACATTTGATCAAGTTCACCATTTACTAGGCCTAATTCCAACACTTCCAAAGACATTTGATCAAGTTCACCATTTACTAGGCCTAATTCCAACACCTCCAAAGACATTTGATCAAGTTCACCATTTACTAGGCCTAATTCCAACACTTCCAAAGACATTTGATCAAGTTCACCATTTACTAGGCCTAATTCCAACACTTCCAAAGACATTTGATCAAGTTCACCATTTACTAGGCCTAATTCCAACACTTCCAAAGACATTTGATCAAGTTCACCATTTACTAGGCCTAATTCCAACACTTCCAAAGACATTTGATCAAGTTCGCCATTTACTAGGCCTAATTCCAACACTTCCAAAGACATTTGATCAAGTTCACCATTTACTAGGCCTAATTCCAACACTTCCAAAGACATTTGATCAAGTTCACCATTCACTAGGCCTAATTCCAACACTTCCAAAGACATTTGATCAAGTTCACCATTTACTAGGCCTAATTCCAACACTTCCAAAGACATTTGATCAAGTTCACCATTTACTAGGCCTAATTCCAACACTTCCAAAGACATTTGATCAAGTTCACCATTTACTAGGCCTAATTCCAACACTTCCAAAGACATTTGATCAAGTTCACCATTTACTAGGCCTAATTCCAACACCTCCAAAGACATTTGATCAAGTTCACCATTTACTAGGCCTAATTCCAACACCTCCAAAGACATTTGATCAAGTTCACCATTTACTAGGCCTAATTCCAACACCTCCAAAGACATTTGATCAAGTTCACCATTTACTAGGCCTAATTCCAACACTTCCAAAGACATTTGATCAAGTTCACCATTTACTAGGCCTAATTCCAACACTTCCAAAGACATTTGATCAAGTTCACCATTTACTAGGCCTAATTCCAACACTTCCAAAGACATTTGATCAAGTTCACCATTTACTAGGCCCAATTCCAACACTTCCAAAGACATTTGATCAAGTTCACCATTTACTAGGCCTAATTCCAACACTTCCAAAGACATTTGATCAAGTTCACCATTTACTAGGCCTAATTCCAACACTTCCAAAGACATTTGATCAAGTTCACCATTTACTAGGCCTAATTCCAACACTTCCAAAGACATTTGATCAAGTTCACCATTTACTAGGCCTAATTCCAACACTTCCAAAGACATTTGATCAAGTTCACCATTTACTAGGCCTAATTCCAACACTTCCAAAGACATTTGATCAAGTTCACCATTTACTAGGCCTAATTCCAACACTTCCAAAGACATTTGATCAAGTTCACCATTTACTAGGCCTAATTCCAACACTTCCAAAGACATTTGATCAAGTTCACCATTTACTAGGCCTAATTCCAACACTTCCAAAGACATTTGATCAAGTTCACCATTTACTAGGCCTAATTCCAACACTTCCAAAGACATTTGATCAAGTTCACCATTTACTAGGCCTAATTCCAACACTTCCAAAGACATTTGATCAAGTTCACCATTTACTAGGCCTAATTCCAACACCTCCAAAGACATTTGATCAAGTTCACCATTTACTAGGCCTAATTCCAACACCTCCAAAGACATTTGATCAAGTTCACCATTTACTAGGCCTAATTCCAACACTTCCAAAGACATTTGATCAAGTTCACCATTTACTAGGCCTAATTCCAACACTTCCAAAGACATTTGATCAAGTTCACCATTTACTAGGCCTAATTCCAACACTTCCAAAGACATTTGATCAAGTTCACCATTTACTAGGCCTAATTCCAACACTTCCAAAGACATTTGATCAAGTTCACCATTTACTAGGCCTAATTCCAACACCTCCAAAGACATTTGATCAAGTTCGCCATTTACTAGGCCTAATTCCAACACCTCCAAAGACATTTGATCAAGTTCGCCATTTACTAGGCCTAATTCCAACACCTCCAAAGACATTTGATCAAGTTCACCATTTACTAGGCCCAATTCCAACACTTCCAAAGACATTTGATCAAGTTCACCATTTACTAGGCCTAATTCCAACACTTCCAAAGACATTTGATCAAGTTCACCATTTACTAGGCCTAATTCCAACACTTCCAAAGACATTTGATCAAGTTCACCATTTACTAGGCCTAATTCCAACACTTCCAAAGACATTTGATCAAGTTCACCATTTACTAGGCCTAATTCCAACACCTCCAAAGACATTTGATCAAGTTCACCATTTACTAGGCCTAATTCCAACACTTCCAAAGACATTTGATCAAGTTCACCATTTACTAGGCCCAATTCCAACACTTCCAAAGACATTTGATCAAGTTCACCATTTACTAGGCCTAATTCCAACACCTCCAAAGACATTTGATCAAGTTCACCATTTACTAGGCCTAATTCCAACACTTCCAAAGACATTTGATCAAGTTCACCATTTACTAGGCCCAATTCCAACACTTCCAAAGACATTTGATCAAGTTCGCCATTTACTAGGCCCAATTCCAACACCTCCAAAGACATTTGATCAAGTTCGCCATTTACTAGGCCCAATTCCAACACCTCCAAAGACATTTGATCAAGTTCGCCATTTACTAGGCCCAATTCCAACACCTCCAAAGACATTTGATCAAGTTCGCCATTTACTAGGCCTAATTCCAACACCTCCAAAGACATTTGATCAAGTTCGCCATTTACTAGGCCCAATTCCAACACTTCCAAAGACATTTGATCAAGTTCGCCATTTACTAGGCCTAATTCCAACACCTCCAAAGACATTTGATCAAGTTCGCCATTTACTAGGCCTAATTCCAACACCTCCAAAGACATTTGATCAAGTTCGCCATTTACTAGGCCTAATTCCAACACCTCCAAAGACATTTGATCAAGTTCGCCATTTACTAGGCCTAATTCCAACACCTCCAAAGACATTTGATCAAGTTCACCATTTACTAGGCCTAATTCCAACACCTCCAAAGACATTTGATCAAGTTCACCATTTACTAGGCCTAATTCCAACACCTCCAAAGACATTTGATCAAGTTCACCATTTACTAGGCCTAATTCCAACACCTCCAAAGACATTTGATCAAGTTCGCCATTTACTAGGCCTAATTCCAACACTTCCAAAGACATTTGATCAAGTTCGCCATTTACTAGGCCCAATTCCAACACCTCCAAAGACATTTGATCAAGTTCGCCATTTACTAGGCCTAATTCCAACACTTCCAAAGTATACAGCAAATAAGGCTGTTATTGTCACCATAAAAGGTGAATGAGGGGCGTTTTTCAGGCGGAGTTATAATGCCCGGTTCACACGCGCTCAATTTTACGACCGGTCGGATTTAGAATGTGGAAAATGCGTATGTACAGAGCCTTCAGAAGGCATTCACAGACCTTTACTTTTTCCCCATGTTGTCGTGTTACAGCATGAATATAAAATGCCATTTTGTGTCATTGATCTACACACAATACCCCATCATGTCAAAGTGGAATTTTGTTTGTAGAATTTTTTATTTTTTTTATTCACAAAAAATTCTAAACTGAAAAGTATTCAACCCCTTTGTTATGGCAAGCTTCAAGAGTCTCAACGTCAACAGTGAAGTGAAGAGGTCTAGGCAGAGATCCTCTGTCCACTGTCTGTGTTCTTTTGCCCATCTTAATCTTTTCTTTTTATTGGCCAGTCTGAGAAATGGCTTTTTCTTTGCAACTCTGCCTAGAAGGCCAGCATCCCAGAGTCGCCTCTTCACTGTTGACATTGAGACTGGTGTTTTGCGGGTACTATTTAATGAAGCTGCCAGTGAGGCATCTGTTTCTCAAACTAGACACTCTAATGTACTTGTCCTCTTGCTCAGTTGTGCACCGGGGCCTCCCACTCCTCTTTCTATTCTGGTTAGAGCGTTGTATGAGATCTTCAGTTTCTTGGCAATTCGCATGGAATAGCCTTCATTTCTCAGAACAAGTATAGACTGACGAGTTTCAGAAGAAAGCTCTTTGTTTATGGCCATTTTGAGTCTGTAATCGAATCCACAAATGCTGATGCTCCAGATACTCAACTAGTCTAAAGAAGGCCAGTTTTAGTGCTTCTTTAATGAGCACAACAGTTTTCAGCTGTGCTAACATAATTGCAAAAGGGTTTTTCTAATGATCAATTAGCCTTTTAAAATGATAAACTTGGAATAGCTAACACAAGGTGCCATTGGATGGTTGCTGATAATGGGCCTATGTAGATATTCCATAAAAAATCTGTCGTTTTGGTAGTCATTTACTATGTTTACACTGTATTTCTGATCAATTTGATGTTATTTTAATGGACCCAAAATGTGCTTTTCTTTCAAAAACAAGGACATTTCTAAGTGACCCAGAACTCTGAATGGTAGTGTATTTATTGTCATGTTGAATTCAAGCTGTAACACAACAAAATGTGGAATAAGTCAAGGGGTATGAATACTTTCTGAAGGCTCTGTATGACGAGTGCCAAGTTTATAAATCTCTATCTTTGAGCGTGCGCGGTCTTTTCAGAAATGGTGCACGCGGATATTTAGTGTTACATTTACACAACGGTTAGAAATGAGGCCCCTGCGCTGGATGAGTTCTTTTGTTCATACCAATATCAAACAGGAAATGTTGCTCAGTAACCGTGGTTTTCTCTGTTACCTCATCTCACTTTAGAGGGATGTGTTTGGCGTGTCTTTTGTTTCCTATTTCAGCGTGGTTTTTCGCTTTCTTTAGAAATCTCTAACCTTCTGTTCGTGACAAAGAGAGAGGCGGAGCCGACACACCCCATACAGAGTCAACTCATCTTCCACAGGATCCTCAAAGAGGACATTTTGCAGGTGTGTGTGCTGTGTGTGTGTGTGTGTGTGTGTGTGTGTGTGTGTGTGTGTGTGTGTGTGTGTGTGTGTGTGCATTGGGGTCCCGAGTGGCGCAGCGGTCTAGGGCACTGCATCTCAGTGCTAGAGGTGTCACCACAGACCCTGGTTCGATTCCAGGCTGTATCACAACCAGCCGGGATTGGGAGTCTCATAGGGCGGCACACAATTGGCCCAGCGCCATCTGGGTTAGTGTTTGGACGGGATAGGCCAGTTAAATATGTTTTTAAATAAAAAATGTATGCATGCGTGTTTTCATGCTAGGCTGTGTACAGTATGTGTGTGTGCGCACAGGATGCCCTACACTGGCAATGCTACCTTTTTCATTCATTTGTTTGACCTCAACAGTTTTCCTTTTCTGTCATTAACCAGGTCTATGTCTCCCATATGTCTGTCATTAACCAGGTCTATGTCTCCCATATGTCTGTCATTAACCAGGTCTATGTCTCCCATATGTCTGTCATTAACCAGGTCTATGTCTCCCATATGTCTGTCATTAACCAGGTCTATGTCTCCCATATGTCTGTCATTAACCCGGTCTATGTCTCCCATATGTCTGTCATTAACCAGGTCTATGTCTCCCATATGTCTGTCATTAACCAGGTCTATGTCTCCCATATGTCTGTCATTAACCAGGTCTATGTCTCCCATATGTCTGTCATTAAACAGGTCTATGTCTCCCATATGTCTGTCATTAACCAGGTCTATGTCTCCCATATGTCTGTCATTAAACAGGTCTATGTCTCCCATATGTCTGTCATTAACCAGGTCTATGTCTCCCATATGTCTATCTAGGAGGAGCACTTGGGCTGTGGCACCAGAACTAACATCTATGCTGGCAAACTGAAGATAAAGTGTGAGGAAGAGAAGGATGTGTGGGGTTCCCAAACCCACCACCAGGTCAAAGTGGTCCTGAAAATGCTGCGGTCCCAACACAGGGACATCTCTATGGTGAGAACAAGCGCGTGCACACCCTCACACGTTCTGTATAAATATAAGGGGCTTTATAAATATATTTGATTGACATTCACACAGTGGTGTAAAGTACTTAAGTATACATGTTTTTTAAAGTACTACTTAAGTTGTATTTTGGGGTATTTGTTCTTTTACTCTTTATATTTTTGACAAATTTGACTACTTACTACCTTCCTAAAGACAATCTCTATCTTTTACTCCTGTACATTTTCTCTGACACCCAAAAGTACTTGTTCCATTAGGCAGCACAGCAGTATGTTCCAATTCACACACTTATCTTCCCTACTGCTTCTGATCTGGCAGACTCACTAAATACAAATACTGAGTTCGCAAATTATGTCTGAGTGTTTGAGTGTGTCCCTGTCTGACCATAAATAAAAACAAAAAAGAAAATGGTGCCATCTGGTTTACTTATAAGGAATTTGAACATTTTACTCAAGTATGACAATTGAGTACTTTTTCCACCACTGTAGATTTAAAACCAGATACTTTTAGACTTTTACTAGTACTTTACTAGCAACGGTAAACAAAATTTGTTAATTTGAAGGAATGAAACAGTTGGATGAACATACTCTCTAAACTTTTAGAAATGTTTAAATCCAACAGATTTTGATTGAATTATAGGACATAAAACATTTTACTGGCACGGACAAATAAACATTACCATAAAGGGGTGGAACAACCTCCAAAACTGACTTTGTCTAGGCCTACCTGCACTCACCTGCGCTGTCTAGGCCTACCTGCACTCACCTGCGCTGTCTAGGCCTACCTGCACTCACCTGCGCTGTCTAGGCCTACCTGCACTCACCTGCGCTGTCTAGGCCTACCTGCACTCACCTGCGCTGTCTAGGCCTACCTGCACTCACCTGCGCTGTCTAGGCCTACCTGCACTCACCAGCGCTGTCTAGGCCTACCTGCACTCACCTGCGCTGTCTAGGCCTACCTGCACTCACCTGCGCTGTCTAGAGTGACTCATTAATTACTGTGGTTGTCACGTTCTCTTTGCATAATTTAATAGCAGGATAGTCTAAGATTAAAAATCAACAGGTTTGGCTCTAGATTACACCTATTTATATATCACCATAATCCGAATGTTCACTTACGAATGTTGCTTTCATTTCATCACATCGAAATTTGTTAACATTTCAACTGTGTAAAAAGAAGGGAAAAAAATAAAAAATAATAAAATGAACACCTATCAAAATAAAGTGCTCTTTCTTCTGATGTAAGTGTGGAGACAATGTGTTCAATCCCAGACTAAGCTTTAGCGTTCTTATAAATGCAATGCAAAGACAGTATATTCCGTTGAGTCCATTTCAGCCATTACCGGGGTGTGTTTGACAGGCATTTGTGGTCCGTGCCGTTTTAAGATGAGGGAGGGAGATTAAAAATAAATAATAATAATGATCATGACCTTATTTCTATTACAAAATATTGGATGACTGTCTTTCATATTCCATTCACCCAGTTCAATGTAACAGCGATAGGTTCAGGTTTACATGATACTCAAATGTTCTTTGGCTACAACCTAGCTTATGGATGAACGATTACAACATAGGTGCATCCATGTCGAGAGAAACATTTGAGGTGACAGACAGTGACACATTCAATACATTGTTGCACACTGTTGTCTGCATCTAGCTGATATATAGGGTTTAATCATTAGTCCAACAGCTGCAAACAAACGTTTCTATTGGACAAATTCAGATATATTTATCCCCGTTTGCTTCCATTTAAGACATTCTTTTAAAACAGAATCGGCTTTAATGAATACACCCGCTGAACACAGTTTACTTTCATAGCAGCCATGTTGTATTCCTTCTCCCATCTACGCGGTCTCCTCTCAACTTTTGCCTTCGCTTATGGACTTCAATGCACAACACACCAGCTGTATGTGGTCAGGTGAAAAAAACCTTTCCAAGCCAAACCATGTCATAACCACTACACACAGCCTACATCGTTGTCACCATATTAGCTAACGTCATAGTCAACATAGCTAGTAGAACTAACGCGTTAGTAAACCCGCTACAATCATGCGTTAACATTACAGTGTACAGTCAGTAAGCAGTTTAGAACTTACACCGGGGGGCCCAGTGGCAATACATTTTTAAAACCAAAAGCTTACCTTGACTTGGAAGAGTTCCAGTGTTGTGTTGGATAGTCATAGCCAGCTAGCTAACATAGTATCCCGTTGTTTGAGCAGGCTAAACTAGCTAGCTGTATTTGCTAGCTAAGTAAAACTGGAAAAAAATCTCTCTCTCTCGCTTCTCCTTCATTTTGGAATAAATGAATTAGTTAAAAACTGTTCAAATATTGTCTTTCTCTCTCTCTGAGTCAACTGCTCACCACATGTTATGCACTGCAGTGCTAGCTAGCTGTAGTTTATACATTCAGTACTAGATTCATTATTTTGATCCTTTGATTGAATTGACAACATGTCAATTCATGCTGCAAAATCTCTGATAGGTTGGGGGACATCCTCCAGAAGTTGTCATAATTACTGTATTGACATCAATGTACCCAGAGGAGGACAGAAGCAAGCTGGCCTCCGGCTACACCATGGTACGACCCTACAGAGTGCTGTTGAGGCTACTGTAGACCATTGCAAAATAGTGTGTTTTAATAAATTAAAACACACTATTATTTGGTGATTAATTTTAGAAAGATTTTATCTAAAAAAAATACCTTTTTTTTAATGTTTAAAAACATTTAGTTTTATGAAATTCACTGAGGAGTATGGTCCTCCCCTTCCTCTGAGGAGACAGGTCTGTTTGTAACATTTCCTCGGTTGTAGCATTACCTGGAAATAACTTCAAGCACAAGCAAGAGTATGAAAGAGTCACAGGAGTAAAATCAATCCATCGAGATTTAAATGACAACCACAGGAAAAAGATAGAGGGCGAGCCATGCGCTTTGCTAATTTTACTGGGCTTTACTTTTACTAAGGTATCTTTTACTTTTAGTCCACATTTCCTTCCTCCATTACCTGTCTGACTTTGTTTCTTTGACCTTTTGACATTGATCAGGCTTTCTTTGACCTTTTACCTCTGAGCTCTTTCCGTCAGGCTTTCTTTGACCTTTTACCTCTGAGCTCTTTCCGTCAGGCTTTCTTTGACCTTTTACCCCTGAGCTCTTTCCGTCAGGCTTTCTTTGACCTTTTACCTCTGACCTCTTTCCGTCAGGCTTTCTTTGAGACTGTCAGTATGATGCGTCAGGTGTCCCACCAACACATCGCTCTGCTGCACGGCGTCTGTGTTCGCAACCAGGACAGTAAGTCGCCCTTCCTTCCACCATTCCTCTTGTCTTCATTCTTTTTTAACCCCCTTTTCTCCCCAATTTTCATGGTATCCAATTGTTAGTGGCTACTATCTTGTCTCATCGCTACAACTCCCGTACGGGCTCGAGAGAGACGAAGGTCGAAAGCCTTGCATCCTCCGAAACATATCCCAACCAAGCCGCAGTGCTTCTTAACACAGCGCGCCTCCAACCCGGAAGCCAGCCGCACCAATGTGTCGGAGGAAACACCGTGCACCTGGCTACCTTGGTTAGCGTGCACTGCGCCCGGCCCGCCACAGGAGTCGCTGGTGCACGATGAGACAAGGATATCCCTACTAACCCGGACAACGCTAGGCCAATTGTGCGTCGCCCCACAGACCTCCCAGTCACGGCTGGCTGCGACAGAGCCTGGGCGCGAACCCAGGGAAGCAGTGCCCTAGACCACTGCGCCACCTAGGAGGCCTTTATCTTCATTCTTAAACTGACACTCAGCGATATGCCACAAGCCGCAGGATGAATCTAAGTTATTGTAGATGATTGTGATGCTAGACTATGTACTCGCAACAGAGTATCTGCTACAACGTGATAAGTTCTTAGATACTGCTGTTTACTTCATGCTTCACTGAATGATGATGTAATGACATAGTGTCTGCATTTGCAATATGCCATATGTTGCGGAAAATACTTAATATCTCTGACAATTAAAAAGAAGAAAAGCTATTTGCTAGTGCTTTTACATCTGAAAATGGGCTAGACTTTTTTGGGGACCTCAACCTGTGTGTGGTCCCTGTTCAGATATCATTGTGGAGGAGCATGTGAAGCTGGGTCCTCTGGATGTGTTCATGAAGGGGTGTCGTCTTCAACTCAGCACTTCCTGGAAATTCCAGGTGGCCAAACAACTGGCCAGCGTCCTCAGCTACCTGGTGAGAAACCATTAATCAACCTTGATTCACACTATAGGGCCAAGCCTAGCTGTACTGGGACGGCCTGCTTACACATCCACCATAGTTAATGGAACTGTGCTGGAAAGGACAATATGCAAGGAAAATATCAGAGCCAGTCCAGTATGGTTCACGTTGGCCCTATAGTATAAAACAGACATAAAAATGTGCCATGATAACATTACAGTCTGTATTCTTACCAGAATGTAAGCATCTGGGAACTTGGTGCCAACCTGGAGTAGACAGTCGTTTGTTAAAACTTGTACAGATGCAGTCAAATATATTGACAACTTTGCTCTTTACAATGGAGTACAATGTTCTGTTTTTTTCTTTTCAAAACTGGTTGAATGGCTCTTTTTACCACATAGGCACCTGCAACTTACCACAGGTAAAATACATGATACATTGAACAAAAAATCATTGCTTCCAACCAAATTTTGAATAATTTTAGTCCAGGCCATTTTTGACTTTCACGTGAAAGATCTTAATTTCAGTTATAATTTTTTTCCTTCTTGGTCCTGTGCCGTTGTCAATCAAACAAATACATGTGTACATTCTTTACATGTTAAATATCAACTTATTTTGAAAGAAATCATGCAAGGGTGGCTATATATTTGTCTGTATGTCAGCGGAGGCTGTTGTGTGGAGGACAGCTCATAATAATAGCTGGAACGGAGAAAATGGAAACCATGTGTTTGATGTATTTGGTACCATTCCACTCCAGCTATTACCACGAGCCCGTCCTCCCCAACTCAGGTGCCACCAACCTCCTGTGGTATACGTCTATATGGCTGTGGACCTGACCCTTCCCTGTATTTCCCTCTCAGGAGGATAAGAAGCTGGTCCATGGTTATGTGTCTGCTAAGAACATCCTAGTGGAGCGGGATGGCCTGGAGGGAGAGACTGGGCCCTTCATCAAACTCAGTAGCCCTGGGGTCCCCATCTCCGCACTCAACAGACAAGGTGTGTGTGTGTGTGTGTCTGTGTGTGTGAGAGAGAGAGAGTTTGTGAGAGAGAGTTTGTGTGTGTCTAGCTGATGAGGCTGTGTTGTATTACAGAGTGTGTGGAGAGGATCCCGTGGATCGCCCCAGAGTGTGTGAGGGACAGCCAGGTCCTGAGTGTTGCGGTGGATAAGTGGGGCTTCGGCACCACGCTGTGGGAGATCTGCTATGATGGAGAGGCTCCTCTCAAAGACAAGAAACTCATAGAGGTACACACACTTCCCCTCACAACACAACAGAATTAATAACATACAGCGAACAACACGATCTCTCCCTCACAACCACCCCCTAGACTGCCCATACAAAACATGAATGTATCCCTTATTTACCCAGGTGATATATCTCTTTCAGAGGGGAGGTCTTTCTGGAGTTATTTAATTGAATACACCTGTTGTTGTATACCCAAAGTCTTGGTTCCTGATCTGTCTCCTATCTTTCTCTCTGTGAGCAGAAGGAGGTGTTCTACTCGGCCCAGTGTTCCCTGGTGACCCCAGCCTGCCCTCAGCTGGGTGAGCTCATCACCAAATGCATGACCTACGACCCCAAGAGGAGGCCCTTCTTCAGGGCCATAGTCAGGGACCTCACCGGGGTGGCTGAGCAGAGTAAGCGGATAAAGAGGACTCATCTTCCATGTTTTTCCCTCTCTGTCACATTCCCTCAGTTTCTCTGTGACCTTCCCTCAGTTTCTCTGTGACCTTCCCTCAGTTTCTCTGTCACATTCCCTCAGTTTCTCTGTCACGTTCCCTCAGTTTCTCTGTCACGTTCCCTCAGTATCTCTGTCGCGTTCCCTCAGTTTCTCTGTGGCGTTCCCTCCGTTTCTCTGTGTGGTCTTCCCTCCGTTTCTCTGTGTGGTCTTCCCTCCGTTTCTCTGTGTGGCCTTCCCTCCGTTTCTCTGTGTGGCCTTCCCTCCGTTTCTCTGTGTGGCCTTCCCTCTGTTTCTCTGTGTGGCCTTCCCTCTGTTTCTCTGTGTGGCCTTCCCTCCGTTTCTCTGTGTGGCCTTCCCTCTGTTTCTCTGTGTGGCCTTCCCTCTGTTTCTCTGTGTGGCCTTCCCTCTGTTTCTCTGTGTGGCCTTCCCTCTGTTTCTCTGTGTGGCCTTCCCTCTGTTTCTCTGTGTGGCCTTCCCTCTGTTTCTCTGTGTGGCCTTCCCTCTGTTTCTCTGTGTGGCCTTCCCTCTGTTTCTCTGTGTGGCCTTCCCTCCGTTTCTCTGTGTGGCCTTCCCTCCGTTTCTCTGTGTGGCCTTCCCTCCGTTTCTCTGTGTGGCCTTCCCTCCGTTTCTCTGTGTGGCCTTCCCTCCGTTTCTCTGTGTGGCCTTCCCTCTGTTTCTCTGTGTGGCCTTCCCTCTGTTTCTCTGTGTGGCCTTCCCTCTGTTTCTCTGTGTGGCCTTCCCTCTGTTTCTCTGTGTGGCCTTCCCTCCGTTTCTCTGTGTGGCCTTCCCTCTGTTTCTCTGTGTGGCCTTCCCTCTGTTTCTCTGTGTGGCCTTCCCTCTGTTCCTTCCCTCTGTTTCTCTGTGTGGCCTTCCCTCTCTGTTTCCTCTGTTTCTCTGTGGGCCTTCCCTCTGTTTCTCTGTGTGGCCTTCCCTCTGTTTCTCTGTGTGGCCTTCCCTCTGTTTCTCTGTGTGGCCTTCCCTCTGTTTCTCTGTGGCCTTCCCTCTGTTTCTCTGTGTGGCCTTCCCTCTGTTTCTCTGTGTGGCCTTCCCTCTGTTTCTCTGTGTGGCCTTCCCTCTGTTTCTCTGTGTGGCCTTCCCCCTGTTTGTCTCTGTGACACCTTCACTCTTGTCATTGTCATCTTTTTCGGTCCCGCTCTCTCAAATGTGTATATGTGGACAAGTGTGTGTGCACGTGCCTGTGTTTATATTATAGGAAATGTCTGAGTATAAGTAGTATAGCCCTGCCTCTGTGGCCCCTCCCCCAGACCCAGCTCTGCCTCCTGGTAGGGTGCCCATCCAGGAAGTGGACCCCACCGTGTTTGAAACCAGGTTCCTCAGGAAAATCAAAGACCTGGGTGAGGTAGGGAGACTCCTAATACATGTAGACTTTTGGGGTGCATGTCCACATTAAAGGGGTAATCTGTGATTGGTACAATACATCCATTGTTGGACTTCCAGCCAATGATTGTTGAAGAATATCACTTCTAAATGTCTCATGAGCTTAGTTCAATTGTCTTTCCCAATCAGAACCCAGAATATTAGCTATAAATATACATTTTTTTATTTAAATATAATGGGGTGGCGGTTTGTTTTATGAATCAGTTTGTTCCCCTGTAATGTGATGATTGTGGTATGTAACAGTGTGTGGATATAAACTGTACCTGTATGGCTTTCATCAAAATGGTTCACGATGTCTGTGGCATTATTCTTTAAAGTGTGTGTGTGTGTGTGTGTGCTATTCACAGGGCCACTTTGGCAAGGTGGAGTTGTGTCAGTATGACCCCTGTGGGGACGGTCGAGGGCAGCTTGTGGCGGTCAAGTCTCTGAAGCCAGAGAGCAGAGGTCATCTGTGGAGAGAGATAGACACCATGAGAGAACTCTACCACCACAACATTGTCAAATACAGAGGAGTGTGTAGCGAGGATGGTGAGGAGAGCTCTGCAGTCACACACACACACCTCATCCCAGTGACGGGGTTTGTGTTAACACTGTGTTTCTCTGTCTAGGTGGGAGAACCACTAAGCTGATCATGGAGTACCTGCCAGCGGGGAGCCTGAAGGACTACCTGCCCTGGAGGAAACACCAGACTGACCTCAGGAGACTCCTCCACTACGCCCTCCAGATCTGCCAGGTGTAGTAGTATGGAGCTTCATTAATACCCCCAAAATGAATGACATTTTAATTTCATCCTTTTTAATCCCATCCTATTAGGTGTTTACTGCAGTTTGTGATGATGGAAAGAGTTGGACAGAATTTAAACCATTGCACTTTAAATGCACTTTCTGTTACTTGGTAACTGTTGCCTAGTACCAAATGGAATGTTGTGGTAAATGTTTCAAAGACTCGTAGTAAAAGCACAAGACTGCCAGGTAAATAGCTATACAAACTATAAAAACGTGTGTGTGTGTGTGTGTGTGTGTGTGTGTGTGTGTGTGTGTGTGTGTGTGTGTGTGTGTGTGTGTGTGTGTGTGTGTGTGTGTGTGTGTGTGTGTGTGTGTGTGTGTGTGTGTGTGTGTGTGTGTGTGTGTGTGTGTGTGTCTCAGGGAATGGATTACTTGGGATCCCAGCGGTTCATCCACCGGGATCTGGCGGCTCGGAATGTTCTGGTGGAGAACGAGAGCACGGTGAAGATCGGAGACTTTGGCCTGACCAAGAGCATGAAGGAGGACAAGAGTTACTACACTGTCAGAGAGGAGACCGACAGCCCTGTGTTCTGGTGAGCAAATGTATACATAGAATGACAACACAGGAGGTTGGTGACACCTTAATTGGGGAGGACGGGCACGTGGTAATGGCTGGAGCGGTACAAGTGGAAAGGTATCAACAACATCAAACATATGGTTTCCATGGTTTCCATGTGTTTGATACCATTCCATTGACTCCGTTCCAGCCATTATTATGAGCCGTCCTCCCCTCAGCAGGGGTGGTGCACAATTGGCCCAGCATCGTCCGGCCAAAGTCTCCGATCTTCAATGATAGGCCATCATTGTAAATAAAAATTTGTTCTTAACTCACTTGCCTAGTTAGATAAATACAAATATTTAAAAAATAATTAAGTCTCATAGCAAGCGGTCTGAATACTTATGTAAAAAACTTTTCGATTTGGCATTATGGGGTATTGTGATGTCACTATGGGGTATTGTGATGTCACTATGGGGTATTGTGATGTCACTATGGGGTATTGTGTGTAGATTGATTGAATACATTTTTGAATTAAGCTGTAATGCAATTTTTTTGTTGAAAAAGTCAAGGGGATCAGATTCAATACTGATTTTCGCTCCTATGATGTTAACAGGACGGGGCTCAGTGTATTTACATTAACTCACATGGGCGGCAGGTAGCCTAACGGTAGAGTGTAGGGCCAGTAACCGAGAGGTTGCTGGTTCGAATCCCTGAGCTGACTAGGTGAAAAATCTGATGTGCTCTTGCTCTGCATAAGAGCGTCTGCTAAGTGACTGAAATGTACATATTAACATTGGTTCATTAGGCAGTTGACACCCAACAGGAAGAAAACTAACCGGAAGGAACTACCTAAACATGTCCAATAAGAAACGCTTATTTTCGGTTGCAGAACATTTTGCTACGTTGTGCCCTAACCCATGTGTTGCCTTGTAGGTACGCTCCCGAGTGCCTGGTGGACTGTAAGTTTTACCCTGCGTCTGACGTGTGGTCCTTCGGAGTGACCCTCTATGAGTTGTTGACCTACTGTGAGACAAGCAGCAGTCCCACAACGGTTTGTTAACCTCACTATGAAAATATGTTAATACAAATTCCTAAAACTTTATTGATTTGACAAATACCAGGGGTCAGACCTGTTAACATGTACGTGATGAGATACCAGGGGTCAGACCTGTTAACATGTACCTGATGAGATACCAGGGGTCAGACCTGTTAACATGTACGTGATGAGATACCAGGGGTCAGACCTGTTAACATGTATCTGATGAGATACCAGGGGTCAGACCTGTTAACATGTATCTGATGAGATACCAGGGGTCAGACCTGTTAACATGTATCTGATGAGATACCAGGGGTCAGACCTGTTAACATGTATCTGATGAGATACCAGGGGTCAGACCTGTTAACATGTATCTGATGAGATACCAGGGGTCAGACCTGTTAACATGTATCTGATGAGATACCAGGGTCAGACCTGTTAACATGTACCAGGGGTCAGACCTGTTAACATGTACCTGATGAGATACCAGGGGTCAGACCTGTTAACATGTACCTGATGAGATACCAGGGGTCAGACCTGTTAACATGTACCTGATGAGATACCAGGGGTCAGACCTGTTAACATGTACCTGATGAGATACCAGGGGTCAGACCTGTTAACATGTACCTGATGAGATACCAGGGGTCAGACCTGTTAACATGTATCTGATGAGATACAAGGGGTCAGACCTGTTAACATGTACCTGATGAGATACCAGGGGTCAGACCTGTTAACATGTACCTGATGAGATACCAGGGGTCAGACCTGTTAACATGTATCTGATGAGATACAAGGGGTCAGACCTGTTAACATGTACCTGATGAGATACCAGGGGTCAGACCTGTTAACATGTACCTGATGAGATACCAGGGGTCAGACCTGTTAACATGTATCTGATGAGATACCAGGGGTCAGACCTGTTAACATGTACCTGATGAGATACCAGGGGTCAGACCTGTTAACATGTACCTGATGAGATACCAGGGGTCAGACCTGTTAACATGTACCTGATGAGATACCAGGGGTCAGACCTGTTAACATGTACCTGATGAGATACCAGGGGTCAGACCTGTTAACATGTACCTGATGAGATACCAGAGGTCAGACCTGTTAACATGTATCTGATGAGATACCAGAGGTCAGACCTGTTAACATGTATCTGATGAGATACCAGGGGTCAGACCTGTTAACATGTATCTGATGAGATACCAGGGGTCAGACCTGTTAACATGTACCTGATGAGATACCAGGGGTCAGACCTGTTAACATGTACCGGATGAGATACCAGGGGTCAGACCTGTTAACATGTACCTGATGAGATACCAGGGGTCAGACCTGTTAACATGTATCTGATGATTTATCCTAGTCTTAGTTAATTAAACTAGCGTCTGTCTGTTTTGGGGTAAAATAATTCTGAAGTTCAATACTCTGAGCGGTGCACTTTTCCACTTCCCTTCGTCGATTTATAAAGGAAATGACTAGAAACTCCTCCCCCATGCTTGTACCAATCCTTCATGGATTTATAAAGGAAATGACTAGAAACTCCTCCCCCATGCTTGTACCAATCCTTCATGGATTTATAAAGGAAATGACTAGAAACTCCTCCCCCATGCTTGTACCAATCCTTCATGGATTTATAAAGGAAATGACTAGAAACTCCTCCCCCATGCTTGTACCAATCCTTCATGGATTTATAAAGGAAATGACTAGAAACTCCTCCCCCATGCTTGTACCAATCCAATGCTTCTAAATGCATGAGAAGAGTGCATAAGTGTATACTTTGGGAGAAACGACTGTGGTGTTGGTAGGGATCGAACTGGAGCGTAGGACCAGTGTTTCATCTGTTTTGGTTTTGATCATATGTTATGGTTGTCCACAGGTATTCTTGGAGATGCTTCGTCCAATCCAGGGTCAGATGAATATCACCCAATTGGTGGAAGTGCTGATGGCCGGCAGGAGGCTGCCCTGTCCACCTCACTGCCCGGATGCGGTAAGAGAACTGGGGAATGGTGTAACCTGCCCGCAAAGGCTGTAGTCGTTCCTCTAGGTACAGATCTAGGATCAGCTTCCCCTCCCCTGATCCTAACCTTAATCATTAGTGAGAAAAATTGCTACACTGACCCACGATCAGTGTCTAGGAGCAACTTCACCATACACCAAAGCTAATTAGCACCCTTTCTAAATACAAAGTCAGTAGTGTTACTCTACAGTTGTAGGATCTTAATTTGACCAGTTTCTCACAGCAGGAAAATAATCCTACAGCAACAGGAAATGGGAATTATTATGTGGATTATAATTAACTGACATTTTTGTAGGGGTTTATACATGTTTTGTTAGGACAAATCAAGTCTGATATTTTAAAAGTGGAAATTAAAAACTTTAGAAGCCTTTTTAAACCTTAAATACATGACAAGTTTGCATTTCCTGCAGGAACTTTCTTGCAACAACAGGGTGATCAAATTAAGATCTGACACATGTATAAAAATAACACTCCTCAATAGGAATGAGTAGGAATAGAACAACCTGCATATCTAATGGCTTTGAGCAGGTTGCTCGTTATCAACGCCGATGTAAGTCAGCATAAAAAGGAAAATTGCATCCACAAGGATAAACATGTCTTCCCGGGTGTGTTTATCTTAGCAGCGTTTTGACCCTTAGCTTGCAGGATATTTATTTGTTATGCTTCGCGACCCCCCCCCCCCCCCCAAAAAAAAAAAAAAAAGGTTTGAAGATTTTTATATCTGGACTCTGGTCTTTGCACTTCTGTGTGTGTGTGCAGGTATACTCTCTGATGAGGAGGTGTTGGGAGAGTTCCCCGGAGAACAGGATTCTGTTCAAAGACCTGATCACAGAGCTGGAGCTGCTGCTGGATGAGAGGCACGGAGGAGACGGACTGGCTGTCTGACCTGACGAAGCTGAAGCTGCAGCTGGAAGAGAGGCATGGAGGAGATGGACTGGCTGTCTGACCTGACGATGCTGAAGCTGCAGCTGGACGAGAGGCATGGAGGAGACGGACTGGCTGTCTGACCTGACAAAGCTGAAGCTGGATGAGAGGCACAGAGGAGATGGACTGGCTGTCTGACCTGACGAAGCTGCAGCTGGACGAGAGGCATGGAGGAGATGGACTGGCTGTCTGACCTGACGATGCTGAAGCTGCAGCTGGACGAGAGGCATGGAGGAGACGGACTGGCTGTCTGACCTGACGAAGCTGAAGCTGCAGCTGGACGAGAGGCACGGAGGAGACGGACTGGCTGTCTGACCTGACAAAGCTGCTGCTGGATGAGAGGCACGGAGGAGATGGACTGGCTGTCTGACCTGACGAAGCTGAAGCTGCAGCTGGACGAGAGGCACGGAGGAGATGGACTGGCTGTCTGATCTGACGAAGCTGAAGCTGCAGCTGGACGAGAGGCACGGAGGAGATGGACTGGCTGTCTGATCTGACGAAGCTGAAGCTGCAGCTGGACGAGAGGCACGGAGATGGACTGGCTGTCTGACCTGACGAAGCCGACATAGATGAATAGATAATAATTCTAGTGATGCACTGATAAGACATTTATGACCGATATCCCATATTTTCCTTGCCAAAAACAAACTGAAATTTTAGCAGCTGTTTAAGGATTATAGTACAGTTAAATATTTAACACACACACGGACGCAGAGGTCTAAGGCACTGCATCTTAGTGCAAGAGGCGTCACTACAGTCCCTGGTTCAAATCCAGGCTGTATCACATCCGGCCGTGATTGGGAGTACCGTAGGGCAATGCACAATTGGCCCAGCGTCTTCCGGGTTTGGCCGTCATTGTAAATAAGAATTTGTTCTTAACTAACTTACCTAGTTAAAGAAAGGTCACACACCACACTGACCAAAAATGTATTTTGTTGGCATTTCCGTATGTCCCCATTACCAGTAAAACATAATCAATCTATTTATTTCACTTACTTACTGTGCTGTTTCATTGTTCAGTTGTTTCATTCTCAACCAGGATTTCATCATACATGTCAAGCAGTGAAGTTTCAGCTCTGTCTCAGCTCTCCCTTTCGCTCGACCAGTCGGCGAAAGCCAACATCAACCACGTCAGAGAACGGTTGATTGTCAAGGGCAATGAATTCCATTATCTTGGCGTTAATGGATTTCACCTTTGAGTCGTCTCGCTGAAAATGTTCTAACTCTTTCAAATGACCGCTGGACTTATTGGCGGCTCGATGCACACAGCAGACGTTGTGGCCCAGGTTAGGAATGCTGTGTTGCACGTGTAGTGTCAAATGTTACGTGATGTCATTATATAGGTATACACATCAGCTTTGACATCGGCGTTAAACTAGACATCGGGGCCGATGCCAATGTTGGCATTTTTAGCTAATATCGGCCAATATCGGTATGTTCACTGATATATCGTGCAACCCTAAATAATAGAATTCATATCATAATATTTATGCCATTTAGACACTTTTATCCAGATGGGTGGATGGATGAAAACACAGTCGACAAAGCACAGACAAAAGCTCACTTGTCAAACGATAACAAGCAATATATTTTTTACAATAGGAAAACAAATATAGGCTAGATTGAAAACTGGACACTGTACCACTCAGCCATTAGGTTAGCCACTGTAGCCCCTTACCACACCCAACCCTGTTCTCTCCCACTGGAGCCCCCTACCACACCCAACCCTGTTCTCTCCCACTGGAGCCCCTTACCACACCCAACCCTGTTCTCTCCCACTGGAGCCCCTTACCACACCCAACCCTGTTCTCTCCCACTGGAGCCCCTTACCACACCCAACCCTGTTCTCTCCCACTGGAGCCCCTTACCACACCCAACCCTGTTCTCTCCCACTGGAGCCCCCTACCACACCCAACCCTGTTCTCTCCCACTGGAGCCCCCTACCACACCCAACCCTGTTCTCTCCCACTGGAGCCCCCTACCACACCCAACCCTGTTCTCTCCCACTGGAGCCCCTTACCACACCCAACCCTGTTCTCTCCCACTGGAGCCCCTACCACACCCAACCCTGTTCTCTCCCACTGGAGCCCCTTACCACACCCAACCCTGTTCTCTCCCACTGGAGCCCCCTACCACACCCAACCCTGTTCTCTCCCACTAGAGCCCCTTACCACACCCAACCCTGTTCTCTCACACTAGAGCCCCTTACCACACCCAACCCTGTTCTCTCACACTAGAGCCCCTTACCACACCCAACCCTGTTCTCTCCCACTGGAGCCCCTTACCACACCCAACCCTGTTCTCTCCCACTGGAGCCCCTTACCACACCCAACCCTGTTCTCTCCCACTGGAGCCCCCTACCACACCCAACCCTGTTCTCTCCCACTGGAGCCCCCTACCACACCCAACCCTGTTCTCTCCCACTGGAGCCCCCTACCACACCCAACCCTGTTCTCTCCCACTGGAGCCCCTTACCACACCCAACTCTGTTCTCTCCCACTGGAGCCCCTTACCACACCCAACTCTGTTCTCTCACACTGTAGCCCCTTACCACACCCAACCCTGTTCTCTCACACTGGAGCCCCCTACCACACCCAACCCTGTTCTCTCTATGACCAGTTTGGCCTACCATCCCTCACAAGCAGATTACAAATGAACTGGTTCACCCTTACTTACAAACCCTTACTGGCTAAGCCCCAGTCCTGTCCTTCTACAGGCTACACTCTCAAATCAAATCACACTTCATTTGCCACATGCACCGAATACAACAAGTGTAGACTTTACAGTGAAATGCTGAATACAACAAGTGTAGACTTTATAGTGGAATGCTGAATACAACAAGTGTAGACTTTACCGTGAAATGCTTTACATACAAGCCCTTAACCAACAGTGCAGTTTAAGAAGAATAAAATATTTTTATATAATAATAAAGTACAAGAAGTTTTCACATTTTATTGGTATCTAATTGCAAGGCGTGTGGAGGCATCACTCCTCCTCCAACTCCTCGAATGACAGTGAGTGTGTCCAGGCCACCAGTTTGTCCACCTCGTTCTCCCAGAGGTCCAGTTGCTCTCTGTCATGTGCTCGACAGAGACCCCTGGTGGTCATGGAGTCTCTCTGCACATTCACCTGAGGGGTCAGCATGTCTACAAGGACACAAATGATGGGCTCTATCATTGCTCACAGTAACACACACTGAATTCATCATAGACTTACCTGGTGTTCTGTAGAGGAGGTAAATCTTTCTCATTTGGTCCATCCTCGCCTGTCTCCCCTCACTCACTGGTTTGGTCTTCTTAGGCTGGTGCACGGTACCATACATTAAGGTTCTGAACCTGTCACAGAGCACATCTGGTTATTATGGTTCTGAACCTGTCACAGGGCACATCTGGTTATTATGGTTCTGAACCTGTCACAGAGCACATCTGGTTATTATGGTTCTGAACCTGTCACAGAGCACATCTGGTTATTATGGTTCTGAACCTGTCACAGAGCACATCTGGTTATTATGGTTCTGAACCTGTCACAGGGCACATCTGGTTATTATGGTTCTGAACCTGTCACAGAGCACATCTGGTTATTATGGTTCTGAACCTGTGACAGGTTATTATGGTTCTGAACCTGTCACAGGGCACATCTGGTTATTATGGTTCTGAACCTGTCAGATGTTATTATGGTTCTGAACCTGTCACAGAGCACATCTGGTTATTATGGTTCTGAACCTGTCACAGAGCACATCTGGTTATTATGGTTCTGAACCTGTCACAGAGCACATCTGGTTATTGTGCTCTGTGACAGGTTCAGAACCATATCTGGTTATTTGAGGGTAAAACAAAAAGGAGCAATGCGTTTCAATTTGTGAATGAGTGAGACGTTGCCTTTGTATAGCATGGTTTATAAACGAACAGTGAATTATGGAAAGTCGATGCAAAACCCAAATCATATTTAGGAAAGGCAGCAGCTATGGGAAATCAGACGTGTGTGTTAACCAGCAATCTTACAAGCCAAGAGGTCATCTCTTATTTTTTTTTTACTGCTCTTCATCTTTCAGAGTAAACAGACTTACGTTTCACACTGTGTCCCCATGGGAGAGTCCTTGTCTGGTGTCCCATAATACATGGCAAAGGTCTCAGGGCGCTTGATGAGATCCTCCAGGGCTGGAATACATCATCAGATTAGCCTGGTACAAGCCTATCAGTGCTAACTCCTAATGTACACTCCCAAGGTCATGAGGAGTTCATCTATTTAGATGAAAAGACATACATTCCATCCTCATCCACGAGCCAGCTTTAGTGGTGGCCATCTTTGTCCATGTCTTCAGATAATCCTCAAAGGGGATTCTCCTCACAAGCCTGGAGGCATTACATTTAGCCATGGAACAGAGAATATTACACTGAACTGCCGTAACTACAGTAATCAAGAGCGTAGTATTATCATGATACTATGCATGTGTCATGTTAAAAAAAAGAGGATAAACCAGAATATAATACTGTGATGTCAGTGGCATCATTTGTGAATTAACTAATCAATCAAAGGGAAAACAAGAGGAAAAATATTCTGGAAATGAAAGAGATGAGCACATGGAAAGTGGAAATATTCACTTTGCTCGTTATATATTTACATGTTCTTAATTCCATTCCTTCCTTACAAAATGTGTGTGTATTTGGGTTTATGTTGTGAAATGGTTAGATGTTGCCGCACTGTCGGAACTAGAAACACAAAGCATTTCGCTACACCCGCATTAACATCTGCTAAACACGTGTATGTGACAAAATAACATTTGATTAGATTTCTCTCACCTGTTTTGTGAGTTCAACTGCACAGCTTTCCTGGTCCCTACAGGAGAGGTGGTGATAATAGACAGATCATTATTACCACTCAGTGTGAGACGGGATATGATCGCCTTATCTTAGAATAGACGAGCGGCATCCCACCTTTACCAGCGGTAAATCATTTAATCTTTGAAGACTGAAAGTGAAAAAACAGACTCTTCTACTCAGTAACAAAAGTCCAAAGCACAGTGGAATGTAAAGAAGACAAAGTTCATGGTGCAACATGAAGAAAATCAGCAAAGAAATTGCAGTATGCAAATCAACCACCAGTAAAAACAAAAAGGTTGAGGCTCTTCAACTGAATAACACATGGAGTTAACACACAGCCTTTTACAGTGACACGTTCAGATGACCTGCTATGGAGGTAAGGTCACCCTGTGGTGGTGGAGCAGAGTGTCACCAAGACTGAGCTGAGGAACATGGAGTTAACACACAGCCTTTTACAGTGACACGTTCAGATGACCTGCTATGGAGGTAAGGTCACCCTGTGGTGGTGGAGCAGAGTGTCACCAAGACTGAGCTGAGGAACATGGAGTTAACACACAGCCTTTTACAGTGACACGTTCAGATGACCTGCTATGAGGTAAGATCACCCTGTGGTGGTGGAGCAGAGTGTCACCAAGACTGAGCTGAGGAACACAGAGGCCAGTGGTGGAGCCAATGGAGGCCAGAGTGACAGCCAATGAGAAGGAGGTGGAGGAGGAGGGGCTGAACTGTCCGCCAATGGGGGCCAGAGTGACAGCCAATGAGAAGGAGGTGGAGGAGGAGCTGAACTGTCCGCCAATGTGGGCCAGAGTAACAGCCAATGAGAAGGAGGTGGAGGAGGAGCTGTACTGTCCGCCAATGGGGGCCAGAGTGACAGAAAATGAGAAGGAGGTGAAGGAGGGGGACAAAGTAGCTGACAGCACTTAGAGAGGAGATGAGCATTACCAAGACTGATCTGCAGCTCCAGAAGAACAAGATGGAGGAGCTGGAGAGGGAGAACACAGTCATGGAGGCCAGAGTGTCAGCCAATGAGAAGGAGGTGGAGGAGGAGCTGAAGAGGGAGAAAACAGACAATATGTTCTCTGCTGGTTTGACTGATTCAGGAACTGTAGGACCATTCAATACTGAAACCCAACTGATCTGCAAGAGAGTCATCACCAACATGGGATCCGTCTATAACCCAATAACTGCTATGTTCCCAGCACCAGTGAGATGAGTCTACTACTTCAGATTCACTGCCTGGGAATACCATGAGAGTAGGCCTGTTCCATGATGACCAAAAAGTGTTGTATTTAATTATGTACGCACTGACCATCGTGGTAAGTATGTTTCAAAGGCATTGTCTCTAGAGCTGGACCATTGGGGGGTGGTCTACATATGTCCCCCCTCAGGGAAAGGGCTCTATGACAGTACTAATAACTACAACACCTTCAGTGGCTTCCGGGTCACATAGGGAAGCACCGTTGCTGTAATGAACTCTGCTTTCTGATAGGAGCAGAAAGCCTCCAATGTTCCTCTCTAACCAATAGGAAGCATTGAAAAATAAAAATAATGCTTCCGTTTGTGTCTTTACAGTACTTTAAACGTTTAGGGTAATTATTGCATGTATTTCTGCTCAACACCATTTTTCACACACAAACTTTTTGTTGCGAGTTGGATCAACAACATTTTTGTTGAGTAAACTCACAATCCTATTGTAATTGTACAATAATACTTTCTTTTTTACAGTGTAGCTTTGTAACGTAGCCCAATGTAACCAATAGCTAATCCTTGTACTTGGTGGTGCACACTCACTCTCCAGTTCCTGGCTGGCCCTGACACATTCCAACACCACACGGTGGTAGGTGGATGGGCTGGTCCAGAGCATGTCAGCAGCTTCGGGGTTCACCGCTCCCTCCAGGACTGGGTTGGACAGCATGGTCTAGAGGGGACATAGGAGAGAAGACCATACAAACTTGATATTACTACACTACTACTGCTGCTGTATGGGTCTATGAACACAGCAAGTGGCAGTGCTTTTTTAAAACGGGTATGTGATAGAACTATCTTTATCACAAACTACAAATTGCTGTATCCAACCTGGACTCAGAGGTAGACGTAGCATAGTAAACGTACATCTGGGACATTCCAATTAGTATGATATGTTGTGTTTTGTATGGTGTTAATTTGTGGATGTCCATCATCCAATTCATATGATATGTTACGAATTACAATTGATGATATGTTAGCAATTGCAATTCCTAAAATATGTTAATGAATTTTGGGGTTAAATTTAGGGTTAAAGTTAAGAGTTAGGTTAAAGGGTTAAGGTTAGGGGAAGGGTTAGCTAATAAGTAGTAAGTAGTTGCTAATTAGCTAAAGTGTTACAGTTGTCCATGATGAGATTTAAACACGCAACCTTTGGATTGCTAGATGTTCGTGTTATACACCCAGACATCTGTTCCGACTAACCACCCTACTTTCATTTTTGTCTTAAGTTAACTTCTGTCTTATGCGGGGGCTCCCTAGTAGCGCAGCAGTCTAAGGCCCTGTATCTCAGTGCTAGAGGCGTCACTACAGGCCCTGCTTCGATTCCAGACTGCATCACAACCGGCCGTGAATGGGAGTCACATTGGGCGGCGCACAATTGGCCCAGCATCGTTAGGGCCGGCGTAGGCCGTCATTGTAAATAAGAATTTGTTCTTAACTGACTTGCCTAGTTATATAAAGGTTATGGTTTTTAAAAAATGTAACCATACCAAACGTAACATATCGTATACATTTTTGTGTCCTGGCTTTACGTTTACTTCTAGACCAGGCTGCTGTATTTCAACATGTGCAGTGAAATGGGTGCCAACCTGGATGCTCAGAAGAATACTGCTGATTGAGATGCTGGGGTTCCACTCGCTGTCCAGGCAGGGGATACATGGGCTACCTGTGTCCTTGTCCACTTCGATCACAACAGACATGTACAGGGTGAAATTAAACTCATTTCCTTTCTATGACACTTTCATGGACAATAGATATTGCCAGCAACTCACCATTGGGGTGGAAAGGGATGGCGTTGAATTCCACGGTTGGAGGGACTGAGTTGTAAGACTCAGTGAAATGCAATGTCAGCGGCAAAACAGCACCTTATAGAATGGAAACATTTGAAAACTAAAATGGCATTTCCCCCCCCCCAGAATGTACTTTTGGTAGCCCTAAATGTAGACCGCATGTAACCATCATCAGTAGCTGATCATCATCATGGATATTATTTTGTGGGGGCTGAACATTCATGGCCATATCACACCTTCCCACAACGTGTCTTTCAGTCCTTCCACTTTAGCCTCCCATTCAAGCAGGCTGTGACTTACTGGCTTGGCCTCCACTCCCTTGTCAGAAAAATAAAATAAAAACTTTTAGTGCTTCACTGGTTATTTGAAGGTGACATGATAACACGCTTGTTTCCTGTGCGAGATTTTGTTTTTGATGAGCACACAGAATAACCTAAAATCTTAAAATATATATGATGGATACATAAAACATAATTGTAAATTAAGTTCTAAAAACTCACTTTTAGATTCGCTGTCTGCAGTTTGAGGTACTGGTTTCGCAGCAAGAAGTGGGCGTGGGTGTGCATCGTTGGATTTCACTCGGTCCTTCACAATTTGACAACTGTATGTGCGAATATTTCATAGAACAAACGCATGCTTTCATAGTCTGAAATTATAAAATATTACACTGGCGCATAGACATACTGTTTTCCAAGAGAACAATGGAGCAAGGTGATGTTATGTTTTGAAGCTGTTGTCAAGCAACATGTCGGTCAATTTGATGGGAACAACAGCTTTGTATGGAGCCAATTTCACTTGCTTCTCGGGTCGCTATAACAAGCTCCGTATTAAAGGGGCCAATCTGCGATTGCTACATCCATGTTTTGACATAAATTAATGATATTCAACCATTGATTCTTGAAGAAAATAACTTATTAATGCCTCATGCCATTAGTTCAATTGTCTAAGCCCATCAGAATCCAAAACATAACCTTGTTTTACTTCATTGTTTAAAGACATCGTAATTGTAAACACACCGTATAGCTTCACATATAACTTAAACTGTCATGCAGGTGAAAGAGGACCCAAACGCGACTTAACAGAAACAGAGTTTATTAATGTTCAAAACGGAATAACTGACATCCTCTAGATTTGTAGAGGGGAAAACAACTGGAGAAGCGGCCACAGACTGCAGGTCGCTTCGGGTAGGCGCAGGCCGTAGTCGACTGAGACACCTGCTCACACGCAGCGTCTGATGAAGGCACAAAAACACGACAGGACAGGGTGATACACAATCACGGCAAAAAACACGACAGGACAGGGCGAAACGCAATCACAGCATGGTGAATACAATACAAGGAACCGACGGAACAGAAACGGATCACAAAGGAATAAATAGGGAGTCTAATCAGGGGAAAGGATCGGGAACAGGTGTGGGAAGACTAAATGATGATTAGGGGAATAGGAACAGCTGGGAGCAGGAACGGAACGATAGAGAGAAGAGAGAGCGAGAGAGTGAGAGAGGGAGGGGGAGAGAGAGGGATAGGAGGGAAAGAACCAAATAAGACCAGCAGAGGGAAACGAATAGCATGGGGAGCACAGGGACAAGACATGATAATAAATGACAAACATGACAGTACCCCCCCACTCACCGAGCGCCTCCTGGCGCTCTCGAGGAGGAACACTGGCAGCAACGGAGGAAATCATAGATCAAACGGTCCAGCACGTCCCGAGAAAGAACCCAACTCCTCTCCTCAGGACCGTAACGAAAACGATAAAAAGGGAAACTAGGGTACTACTCTAAAAAAAAAATGAGAACTAGGGACAGACTGAGACACAGCAAGGGCAGGGACAAGAACAGGAGAGATGCGATGGCAGGGAACAGACTGAGACCCAGCAAGACCAGGAGCAGAAGCAGAAAAAAATTACCAGACTTCTTCTGCGCGCAGTCTGAACACGCAGCCACGAAACGGCGCGTGTCACGCTCCTGAGTCGGCCACCAAAAGCGCTGGCGAATAGACGCAAGAGTGCCTCGAACACCGGGATGACCAGCTAACTTGGCAGAGTGAGCCCACTGAAGAACAGCCAGACGAGTGGAAACAGGAACGAAAAGGAGGTTACTAGGACAAGCGCGCGGCGCGCAGTGTGCGTGAGTGCTTGCTTAACCTGTCTTTCAATTCCCCAGACTGTCAACCCGACAACACGCCCATAAGGAAGAATCCCCTCGAGATCAGTAGAAGCCACAGAAGAACTAAACAGACGGGATAAGGCATCAGGCTTGGTGTTCTTGCTACCCGGACGGTAAGAAATCACAAACTCGAAACGAGCGAAAAACAACGCCCAACGAGCTTGACGGGCATTAAGTCGTTTGGCAGAACGGATGTACTCAAGGTTCTTATGGTCTGTCCAAACGACAAAAGGAACGGTCGCCCCCTCCAACCACTGTCGCCATTCGCCTAGGGCTAAGCGGATGGCGAGCAGTTCACGGTTACCCACATCATAGTTGCGCTCAGATGGCGACAGGCGATGAGAAAAATAAGCGCAAGGATGAACCTTATCGTCAGACTGGAAGCGCTGGGATAGAATGGCTCCCACGCCTACCTCTGAAGCGTCAACCTCGACAATGAATTGTCTAGTGACGTCAGGAGTAACGAGGATAGGAGCGGACGTAAAACGTTCTTTTAGAAGATCAAAAGCTCCCTGGGCGGAACCGGACCACTTAAAACACGTCTTGACAGAAGTAAGAGCTGTGAGAGGGGCAGCAACTTGACCGAAATTACGAATGAAACGCCGATAGAAATTAGCGAAACCTAAAAGCGCTGCAACTCGACACGTGACCTTGGAACGGGCCAATCACTGACAGCTTGGACCTTAGCGGAATCCATCTGAATGCCTTCAGCGGAAATAACGGAACCGAGAAAAGTAACGGAGGAGACATGAAAAGAGCACTTCTCAGCCTTTACGTAGAGACAATTCTCTAAAAGGCGCTGTAGAACACGTCGAACGTGCTGAACATGAATCTCGAGTGACGGAGAAAAAATCAGGATATCGTCAAGATAGACAAAAACAAAAATGTTCAGCATGTCTCTCAGAACATCATTAACTAATGCCTGAAAAACAGCTGGCGCATTGGCGAGACCGAACGGCAGAACCCGGTACTCAAAATGCCCTAACGGAGTGTTAAACGCCGTTTTCCACTCGTCCCCCTCTCTGATGCGCACGAGATGGTAAGCGTTACGAAGGTCCAACTTAGTAAAGCACCTGGCTCCCTGCAGAATCTCGAAGGCTGTGACATAAGGGGAAGCGGATAACGATTCTTAACCGTTATGTCATTCAGCCCTCGATAATCCACGCAGGGGCGCAGAGTACCGTCCTTCTTCTTAACAAAAAAGAACCCCGCCCCGGCCGGAGAAGAAGAAGGCACTATGGTACCGGCGTCAAGAGACACAGACAAATAATCCTCGAGAGCCTTACGTTCGGGAGCCGACAGAGAGTATAGTCTACCTCGAGGAGGCGTGGTCCCCGGAAGGAGATCAATACTACAATCATACGACCGGTGAGGAGGAAGGGAGTTGGCTCGGGACCGACTGAAGACCGTGCGCAGATCATGATATTCCTCCGGCACTCCTGTCAAATCGCCAGGTTCCTCCTGAGAAGTAGGGAGAGAAGAAACGGGAGGAATGGCAGACATTAAACACTTCACATGACAAGAAACGTTCCAGGATAGGATAGAATTACTAGACCAATTAATAGAAGGATTATGACATACTAGCCAGGGGTGACCCAAAACAACAGGTGTAAACGGTGAACGGAAAATCAAAAAAGAAATAGTCTCACTGTGGTTACCAGATACTGTGAGAGTTAAAGGTAGTGTCTCAAATTTGATACTGGGAAGATGACTACCATCTAAGGCAAACATGGGCGTAGGCTTGTCTAACGGTCTGAAAGGAATGTTATGTTTCCGAACCCATGCTTCGTCCATGAAACAACCCTCAGCCCCAGAGTCAATCAAGGCACTGCATGTAGCACCCGAACCGGTCCAGCGTAGATGGACCGACATAGTAGTACAAGATCTAGATGAAGAGGACTGAGTAGTAGCGCTCACCAGTAGCCCTCCGCTTACTGATGGGCTCTGGCCTCTTACTGGACATGAATTAACAAAATGTCCAGCAACTCCGCAATAGAGGCACAGGCGGTTGGTGATCCTCCGTTCCCTCTCCTTATTCGAGATGCGAATCCCTCCCAGCTGCATGGGCTCAGTCTCAAAGCCAGAGGAGGGAGATGGTTGATGCGGAGCAGGGAAACACCGTTGATGCGAGCTCTCTTCCACGAGCCCGGTGACGAAGATCTACCCGTCGTTCTATGCGGATGGCGAGAGCAATCAAAGAATCCACATCTGATGGAACCTCCCGGGAGAGAATCTCATCCTTAACCACTGCGTGGAGTCCCTCCAGAAAACGAAGCGCCGGCTCGTTCCACTCACTAGAGGCAGCAAGAGTGCGAAACTCAATGGAATAATCCGTTATGGACCGTTCACCTTGGCATAAGGAAGCCAGGGCCCTAGAAGCCTCCCCACCAAAAACTGAACGGTCAAAAACCCGAATCATCTCCTCTTTAAAGTTCTGGAATTTGATAGAGCAATCAGCCCTTGCCTCCCAGATAGCTGTGCCCCATTCTCGAGCCCGGCCAGTAAGGAGTGAAATGACGTAAGCAACCCGAGCTCTCTCTCTAGAGTATGTGTTGGGTTGGAGAGAGAACACAATCTCACACTGCGTGAGAAAGGAGCGGCACTCAGTGGGCTGCCCGGAGTAGCAAGGTGGGTTATTAACCCTGGGTTCTGGAGGCTCGGCAGGCCAGGGAGTAACAGGTGGCACGAGACGTAGACTCTGGAACTGTCCAGAGAGGTCGGAAACCTGAGCGGCCAGGTTCTCCACGGCATGGCGAGCAGCAGACAATTCCTGCTCGTGTCTGCCGAGCATGGCTCCTTGGATCTCGACGGCAGTGTAACGAGCGTCTGAAGTCGCTGGGTCCATTCCTTGGTCGGTTCCTTCTGTCATGCAGGTGAAAGAGGACCCAAACGCGACTTAACAGAAACAGAGTTTATTAATGTTCAAAACGGAATAACTGACATCCTCTAGATTTGTAGAGGGAAAACAACTGGAGAAGCGGCCACAGACTGCAGGTCGCCGGGTAGGCGCAGGCCGTAGTCGACTGAGACACCTGCTCACACGCAGCGTCTGATGAAGGCACAAAAACACGACAGGACAGGGTGATACACAATCACGGCAAAAACACGACAGGACAGGGCGAAACGCAATCACAGCATGGTGAATACAATACAAGGAACCGACGGAACAGAAACGGATCACAAAGGAATAAATAGGGAGTCTAATCAGGGGAAAGGATCGGGAACAGGTGTGGGAAGACTAAATGATGATTAGGGGAATAGGAACAGCTGGGAGCAGGAACGGAACGATAGAGAGAAGAGAGAGCGAGAGAGTGAGAGAGGGAGGGGGAGAGAGAGGGATAGGAGGGAAAGAACCAAATAAGACCAGCAGAGGGAAACGAATAGCATGGGGAGCACAGGGACAAGACATGATAATAAATGACAAACATGACATAAACTATAATGTTGATCTTATTGATGGTCTGACTTTGCATCTGTAGCTCTGTCTATGAATTTGAGAGTGGTTCTCCGGCTCCATCCCTAAGCCATTTATTTACCTAAAAAAAAGTTGTCGGGTTGGCGCGTCGATGTTGTTTGAACTGCAGGCTTGCCTTTTAAATCACATTATATGAACACCGAATTTATACGTTTTCCTGTTTGGGATGCATTTTTCACTTGTTTCATTTTGATTATATAATTATTTAGATTACTCATTAGGCTACCCATTTATGAAAGACTCCATTCTTTATACCTTGTGGGATTTGACTAAGGACAACAACTAAATAAGAAGTTAATCATGTTTTATTTTTGGTACAGTACACTCTTGCTCAATTTGAACATGAATGGTGAGTGTTTTGAGTTGGGCTATATCGCACAAAGATGCTATATCGCACAAAGATGCTATATCGCACAAAGATGCTATATCGCACAAAGATGCAATATCGCACAAAGATGCAATATCGCACAAAGATGCTATATCGCACAAAGATGCTATATCGCACAAAGATGCAATATCGCACAAAGATGCTATATCGCACAAAGATGCTATATCGCACAAAGATGCAATATCGCACAAAGATGCTATATCGCACAAAGATGCTTTTGATAGAGGGTAAAAGGGTCATCTAATTGAAGATAGGATGGGGGAAAGAAAGTGTAGTTTGAGTATTTTATTAGGAGGGTGCAGGGGGTGGCAAGGGACAATCATGTCAGCATCACATGTCACACATACACACATGCTTATGTTCTATGATGACAGTCTCAGAAACACCACAGTTTGTTCAGTGAGATCTAATCTCTGAATCATCCTTTGTCTGATGTGGATCCTGGAAGATCTGTCGACGTAGACCCTAACTGTTTCACTGTTTCCCCCCATACTCCCTGTTCCACTGAGCCTGTAGATGACTCGTGAGCCATCTGTGAATATTATCCTCAAGCCCTGCAGATAGGGCAAGGGGGATACCTAGTCAGTTGTCCAACTGAATGTATTCAACTGAAATGTGTCTTCTGCGTTTAACCCAATAGAGAGACAAGATTAGCCAGTTAATAAAGTTCATTTTTAAAAGTATTGGAGACTCCTACAGTAGCTACAGAAGATGATGTCATTCTTATATTCTATAAGTCCAAAGTGACTTATAGCATGTCCAGTTCTGTGAGCACACCAAAACAGCCACCCCCCAGCTGGTTTCTGGAGACGTGCCTGTCTACGGGGTCAGTGTGTTCAAAGTTGTCAGCCCTCTCCACCTGATAGAGCTTCTCACCCAACTGCGAACCTCTGGCCTATGAAGGCCCTCTCCACCTGATAGAGCTTCTCACCCAACTGCGAACCTCTGGCCTATTTTTTTAATATATTTTTTATTTATTTAACCAGGCAAGTCAGTTAAGAACAAATTCTTATTTTCAATGACAGCCTGGGAACAGTGGGTTAACTGCCTGTTCAGGGGCAGAACGACAGATTTGTACCTTGTCAGCTCGGGGGTTTGAACTCACAACCTTCCGGTTACTAGTCCAACGCTCTAACCACTAGGCTACGTTGCCGCCCCTATGAAGGCCTTCTCCAGCATCGTCAGCTCCAGATCCTCCATCATCTGAAAGGCCGCATCCAGGTGGACTTCCTCAGTCATACCTTCCCAAGACAGCACAGCAAAAGATACAACCAGGAGCTTTGGCTGCATTGCATGCCTGTCTCTTCTGTTTCTGCAGCCCAACTCCGTTTGTAATTTGTTCAAGAAGGAACAGGCTATTGACCGCAAGGCACTTTGCATAGTGTCGCTTTGACTTCATTTTCAGCTTGTTATACAACTCAAGGTGTCACTCAGACTTCAGCACTTAGCCTGCCTTAACGACAACTCCCTGGTCCCGAGAAAGTCTTGTGGCCATTCAGAAATAAGTTCTCTGCAATGATATGCTTTGACCACCAGAGGTCCTTACTGTGATTCACACTGACTATTGCTCACCTGGTAAGGACTTTTCCTGCCCAACTTCTGCCAGTGGTCCTTCATGATGTCATCCACACTCTGCTTCCTCGCTGCCAGGATGGACAGCCACGCCAGCGCGGCCCAAAGTCCATCCGTCTCACAGATATGGTCAGCATCTGACATGATAGATACAGTGTAGGTTTGGTTGAGGTTCTCGCTGTGTTAGCCACCTCTTCTTGTAACTAGTTCCTGACATTTGGAGTTATTGATGAGCTACCTGTGCCCGAAACTCTCTTCTCCATTTGCCTGCGTCCATCAGGTTACCAAAGAACTTTCACCCCGTGGGGTCTCGAGAGCATCATGTCGGGCTGTATCACCGCCTGGTACGGCAACTGCTCCGCCCACAACCGTAAGGCTCTCCAGAGGGTAGTGAGGTCTGCACAACGCATCACCAAGGGCAAACTACCTGCCCTCCAGGACACCTACACCACCCGATGTCACAGGAAGGCCATAAAGATCATCAAGGATAACAACCACCTGAGCCACTGCCTGTTCACCCCGCTATCATCCAGAAAGCGAGGTCAGTACAGGTGCATCAAAGCTGGGACCGAGAGACTGAAAAACAGCTTCTATCTCAAGGCCATCAGACTGTTAAACAGCCACCACTAACATTGAGTGGCTGCTGCCAACATACTGACTCAACTCCAGCCACTTTAATAATGGAAATTTATGTAAAAATGTATCACTAGCCACTCAGCAATGCCACTTAATATAATGTTTACATACCCTACATTACTCATCTCATATGTATATGTATATACTGTACTCTATATCATCGACTGCATCTTGCCATCTTTATGTAATACATGTATCACTAGCCACTTTAAACTATGCCACTTAATATAATGTTTACATATCCTACATTACTCATCTCATATGTATATGTATATACTGTACTCGATACCATCTACTGTATCTTGCCTATGCCGTTCTGTACCATCACTCATTCATATATCTTTATGTACATATTCTTTATCCCTTTACACTTGTGTGTCTAAGGTAGTAGTTGTGGAATTGTTAGGTTAGATTACTCGTTGGTTATTACTGCATTGTCGGAACTAGAAGCACAAGCATTTCGCTACACTCGCATTAACATCTGCTAACCATGTGTATGTGACAAATACAATTGGATTTGATTTGATTTTTACCCAGGATCATATTACGGTCCTGGAAAAGGACCTGGAAGGTCTGGCACACTAGATTCCTAACCTTCCATGCATGGCGTTCTAGACGGATCTTGATGTGGTTCTCCTTCAGTGCAGCAAAGTAAAAGATGTTCCTCGGCATGTTGGCACAAGACTCTGCAGTGTCCACTATCTCCACTGTGAGAAGATCCTCAGGAATCCAAGTAGAGAAACAGTTGAAAGAATAAACACAGAGGCAATGTTCTGTGGCCAGATTCAATCAAAACCAGAACCTATGCTGTTAAAAAATTCACATTGATTTGGCACTGCAAGCTTGTAATGTTTTTATTTGTTTTTTTCTATAGTGCAGGTTGTATTGAGATCTAGCCTAAGTATGTAGGTGCCTTGTTTTCTATTGCCTGTGTAACGGATGTGAAACGGCTAGCTGAGTTAGTGGTGGTGCGGCACTAAATAGCGTTACAATCGGTGACGTCACTTGCTCTGAGACCTTGTAGTAGTGGTTCCCCTTGCTCTGCAAGGGCCGCGGCTTTTGTGGAGCGATGGGTAACGATGCTTCGTGGGTGTCAGTTGTTGATGTGTGCAGAGGGTCCCTGGTTCGCGCCCGGGTATGGGCGAGGGAACGGTCTAAAGTTATACTGTTACACCTATTCTAAAACTGCCAAAAAGGAATTCCGTTTATTTCCTTCTATTCAAACATCAGGTACCTGTTTATTTCTCCAGAACTCTTGTCAGGTTGATGTGAGTGATGTGTTTGTGCTCACCTGTGAAGGGTTTAAACTTGTTCTCCAGGTCAAACATCTGTTTGCCCGGGGTCGCCAAGTCTACACGGAGTTCTGGGCACATGGCGTACTCCTTTATGGATCTACTGATCAGGGATATTTAGTTAGCAACTGCCTCCTGGGTCTGGGTTGGTTCAAACAAAAGCATGACATCATGTTGTTACACAAGGACACTCATTTGTGTTGATCTTAATTGTTCTGCTCTAGTCTATTCAATTGTGCTGCTCTAGTCTATTCAATTGTGCTGCTCTAGTCTATTCAATTGTGCTGCTCTAGTCTATTCAATTGTGCTGCTCTAGTCTATTCAATTGTGCTGCTCTAGTCTATTCAATTGTGCTGCTCTAGTCTATTCAATTGTGCTGCTCTAGTCTATTCCATTGTGCTGCTCTAGTCTATTCAATTGTGCTGCTCTAGTCTATTCAATTGTGCTGCTCTAGTCTATTCCATTGTGCTGCTCTAGTCTATTCCATTGTGCTGCTCTAGTCTATTCAATTGTGCTGCTCTAGTCTATTCAATTGTGCTGCTCTAGTCTATTCAATTGTGCTGCTCTAGTCTATTCAATTGTGCTGCTCTAGTCTATTCAATTGTGCTGCTCTAGTCTATTCAATTGTGCTGCTCTAGTCTATTCAATTGTGCTGCTCTAGTCTATTTAATTGTGCTGCTCTAGTCTATTCCATTGTGCTGCTCTAGTCTATTCAATTGTGCTGCTCTAGTCTATTCCATTGTGCTGCTCTAGTCTATTCAATTGTGCTGCTCTAGTCTATTCAATTGTGCTGCTCTAGTCTATTCCATTGTGCTGCTCTAGTCTATTCCATTGTGCTGCTCTAGTCTATTCAATTGTGCTGCTCTAGTCTATTCAATTGTGCTGCTCTAGTCTATTCAATTGTGCTGCTCTAGTCTATTCAATTGTGCTGCTCTAGTCTATTCCATTGTGCTGCTCTAGTCTATTCCATTGTGCTGCTCTAGTCTATTCCATTGTGCTGCTCTAGTCTATTCAATTGTGCTGCTCTAGTCTATTCAATTGTGCTGCTCTAGTCTATTCAATTGTGCTGCTCTAGTCTATTCCATTGTGCTGCTCTAGTCTATTCCATTGTGCTGCTCTAGTCTATTCCATTGTGCTGCTCTAGTCTATTCCATTGTGCTGCTCTAGTCTATTCAATTGTGCTGCTCTAGTCTATTCCATTGTGCTGCTCTAGTCTATTCAATTGTGCTGCTCTAGTCTATTCCATCGTGCTGCTCTAGTCTATTCAATTGTGCTGCTCTAGTCTATTCAATTGTGCTGCTCTAGTCTATTCAATTGTGCTGCTGAAGTCACCAATTATTGATATAGAATGCCATTGTATCAAAGTGTCACTGAGCATGATACTTGTGGGAAATGTCTCTATCTTATCTTGTAATGCACTTGGCTAACAACCTTTCCTACTGGTCCCTGTTCTCTAGTTACAGTATCTCCATTAGTATCTCCATTCCATTGTTGAACTTGATGCCAAAGTCTCCATTTGATCCCCTCGGGGGTTGTGACTGGCAGTGAGTATGATACCGCCGATGGCCTTGTACTTCCTGATCACACAGGAAACCGCCTGCGTGGATATGATCCCGTGATGACCAATCACGAGCTGACCAACCTGCCAAGATGACAGGTCTTTCAGGTTAGTATCTCTGTTGTGGTCACACATTTTAGCTATTGAAAAAAGCCACTATGGCTTGGAGTTATACACATTACATGCATTTGATTCAATATTCACTTGTGGATTTTAACATGAGAAATCCATAGGCTATGGTTGCTGGTGGTTATACTTAGCCAACCGAAGTATACTACAGTCATTGTGGTAGAAACACATTAAATATACTACAGTCACATGAAATATACTACAGTCGCTGTGGTAGAAACATGAAATATACTACAGGCGCATGAAATATACTACAGACGCATGAAATATACTACAGTTGCTGTGGTAGAAACATGAAATATACTACAGGCGCATGAAATATACTACAGTCACATGAAATATACTACAGTCACATGAAATATACTACAGTCACATGAAATATACTACAGTCACATGAAATATACTACAGTCACATGAAATATACTAGTCACATGAAATATACTACAGTCACATGAAATATACTAGTCACATGAAATATACTACAGTCACATGAAATATACTAGTCACATGAAATATACTACAGTCACATGAAATATACTACAGTCACATGAAATATACTACAGTCACATGAAATATACTAGTCACATGAAATATACTACAGTCACATGAAATATACTACAGGTGCATGAAATATACTACAGTCGCATGAAATATACTACAGTCGCATGAAATATACTACAGTCACATGAAATATACTACAGTCACATGAAATATACTACAGTCACTGTGGTAGAAACACATGAAATATACTACAGTCACTGTGGTAGAAACACATGAAATATACTACAGTCACATGAAATATACTACAGTCACATTAAATATACTACAGTCACATGAAATATACTACAGTCACTGTGGTAGAAACACATGAAATATACTACAGGGTTTATGGGAGGGAAAAATCTTAGGCACGCCCAGTATTTCACGGGCTGGTAGGGGGAGGCTATGGGTCCTAAAATAACCATGGAGACTAGTATGTGTGCACAGGCAGATGGTAACTGAAGACGCTCCTTAGTTCACACATGTGCAGGGGGATCACTGTCAGGGCTGTTGTCTCCAGTAAGTGAGACCCTAAACACTGATTCAGGGTCAGTGTTGATTTGTGATGGTAATACCAAAGGCAGTACAGTATGAAGTTCGGCAGAAACTGCTTCTCCAATAGAAATCCCAGATCACGCTTGTACGTGATGTCATGGTGACGTCGGCTAAGCTCATGCACAGAAACACTTAGTCTGGTCGAACGGTCGTCTTGGGCCGACGTGCGCATGTACAAGCCGTTAAATGAAAGGCACTCGTTCGATATAAAGTCATTTTTTTTTTACGAAAATGAAAACGTGGCTGTTTGTCACTTTCATAAGGTTGGAGTAATATGTTTAGCTACTTTAAGACATTGTGCCTTAAGAGTTTGAGAAAATTAACAACGAAGGAAAAAATGTTAACTTCTCATTGACTTCTAAAACCCTAAACCTGGGTCTGGTCTGCCGATTCTGCTGCCCAAGCGTTCCTGTAAGTCTCGCAGTGTTGCTCCTCTGGGTTTAGAATCTGGAAATACTATCGCAGAGCAGTGTGATGGGTCAACTTCTTCTCAGAGAGTAGAATACAATGCTGGCTCCTGGGGCTAATGTGGTCTGTTTTGAGAGGCTTGTGCATAAACGTCGTGACCTACCTTAAGCTTTTCAACGTTTCTTGTGACCTTCCAGTCAGACTAAACAATATTTCCAGCCACAACTCAGTTGAAAGCCGCTTTGATGTCCAAGTGCACTATTTTGGGGGGAAAACTACTAGTGCTGTAGTGCACTACTGTTACATCATGTCCACTCATTAGCCTGATTTAAGAAAACAATTATTTGTAGGTCTGATTGCATCAGGGGTCAGTAAGACACGTGACGTTCTTCAGGTCAAGGCTGAACAGAGGAAAACCAGAAGGTACCTGTCAGACACTCACCATGTTGTCGTACCCTCACTAAAGGCCATCCCTCAGTTGACGTAAAGGAACCAGCTTGTTTTAGCCTGGGTACCAGTCTGTTTAGCTAACATCCCATTCCTTGTACTCATGTCATTGTGAAACATGACACGAAGTAAGACTGGTGCCCAGGCTTAACTTATTCTGTCGATCACGATACCCTCCCATAGCCTCTGATAAGTCCATTCAAGAGCATTTTGATTGAGTAGTAATACTACTGTATACTGTAATACTTTATATTTACATGTATAGCTATTAATAGCTACAGATAGACCTTTTTGTAACATGGCTGTAGAGCTGGCTAGAAATCCAATTATTTGTTCATTTGGACTGTCATGTTACCGACTGTTGTAGTCTTTCGAGGATAATTATTCAGAACCACACCAGTAGTCATAAATATGTTTTATTTATTAAAAATACACTATTTACAGTACATATGTGCTGAGAGTCAATGTGACTCAGTAAGTGGTGATAACTGCTGTTATTCAGGTGGATGCCTGTGCGCTGTCTATCCAGCTCCTCACCACTTCGTACCTGGTTGTATCCAGACTTACAGTAAGATCTGCACGCTCAACTCAAATGTTCACATGAAAGAATGATATACGTTTTGCATATTTATGAGGTTTGTGTGCAGATCTCAGGTATGAATACCATCCACCATTAATACAGTCTGAAATACAGTTACATAGAGGATTCCTCAAATGCATGTAATAATAACGAGGATTTGTTGAACAATTTCACCCTAAAATTAGAACGCTAAACTGAGTATAAAAATGTTAGACAATTAATTAGGTTCCTTGTGTCCCAAAGCTTTTAATACCGAAGAGGAGAAGTGAATCCTTTTCAGACTAGCTACAAGGCAAACTGTGGTTTAGAGACACAGATTCAGAGTCCTATTCAATCAACTTGGTCCGACTGTGCAGTCGACAGAAGAGACTCACTAAACTGACCTCCTAAATCTCCTTAAAGGCCTTGTTGTCAGAGACTTATCACATATTTTCGCCAATGGTTGGTCAAGGTCTTGTTTCTGTCCACGGGTAAATGTCTGGTGTTCATTCTGAGTTGAAGTTGCCTGTCTCTGAGGAGGTTGAAGCGAAGGTAGTGGCAGGGGTGGAGCGAATGGAGATCTGGGTGGATCGGAGGAAGTAGGAGGCCCCTCGGGTTGGCATCCAGTGGATTCCCCTCCTACGCTCTGACCGTCCCTTGGGTCTCGCGTGGATATATTTCCCGTTCAGATTGGTGTCTCCGCAAGCGTTGAACCACCAGCCGCCTGCAAAAACCCATCGGATTAGTTAAACTGGATGCTGGTGTGAACAATCTCCATTCAATCTAATGTTCCATTAAATCGTATGCTTCATAAATTAGAGGAAATTAAATCATTTCATTCAAACAAACCCTGTACTTGAGCCCTACGATAAACCATGCATCCATAAAATCCTATAACATCCTCCCCACTCCCCACCACTTTACCTGTGTAGGTATAGGCACAGTGTGAGTCTTCAAGTTTGTCATTGTCCTGGTCCTTGGTGGAGAACATCATACCGGTGTGGTTGCTCATTGCGTCAGGCAGATTTCCGGACGCCTGTGAGAGGTGGATTCTATAGTGGGCCTCGGGTCCATCCAGAGAGAAGTTGTACTCAATGAAACGCTTGCCCCTTTTCCAGTCCTCCAGTTGGATGTTCAGGAAAGTGTCACCTTGACTAGCGAGGGAGTGGATCTTCCTCAGGCCCAGCCAGAACTCTCCTGCGACACAGACAAATCAATAAGGCTCAGTGTTGAAGTTGTACACACATACCCAGGCAGGTGACTGGTCTGGTTCACTGGTCATGGGAAGTACACATTACACCTCACAACTTGATCACTCACCTTGAAAGTCTCCAAATCCGTTTTCATATTTCTCCCAATTCTGATGAAAATTCATCGACCCATCCTTCCTTCTCTGGATGACAGTAGCGCCTCCATCTGCAGAAAGGAAAGAAGAAGTGCTTAACTTCAAATCAATAAATATACATTAGTACGCAAATGTTTCAGCTCATACGAATGGCTGGAATGGTGAAAATGGAATGTTATCAAAAACATGGTTTTCACGTGTTTGATACCAGTCCATTCCACTCCATTCCAGCCATTATTATGAGCCGTCCTCCACTCAGCAGCAGTCATTGTTAGCATTGGTGCTACTCGTCTGTCTTACCTTCACCCATGTCACAGTAGACCATGAAGGGCTCAGATTGGTTAGGCTTGATGGCGTACACTCCACTGGCTCTCTCGCCCTTGTTGAATAGCTCACTGCAGTCTGATGAGAGATCTGTGACACAACCATATTTTACAGTCTATCAGCAGCACCTTGCTGAAACCTGTTGTTCCTCAAACATTGTGTTTTAGTGTGGACCTTGTGTTTTGTAGGGACCCTGAAAGAGTAGCGGCTAATGGGAATAAAAATAAACAAATGATCATGACCCTTTTAAGGCACCTTACCCGTCATGTCCAAACTGCCATTGGTGGAGGTGTTGGTCAAATACCCAGCGAGGGTGGGTGTGGCAGACTGGAAGTTGTCTGATGGTTTCTCAATGGTCTCTTGCATGAAAGGGTTGTAGGTGAGCTGAAAATGAGAAGGAATAGTGTTGTTACGGCACAAGCAGTCATTTCTGTCACTCTGCACAATAGTCGTTTTTGTAGGCTTGAGGTGAATAATCGCAGGTTGGTGTTTTTAGTCATGAATCTTGTTCTGGAGGCAGCTATGCAGAGTGGTCACTAGCTGGCAGAGCCACAAAGTCATCAAGTCATCAAGTCATCAAACTCCTAACACTAACCTCCATTTTCTTTTTTACACTATAGACAATTTTAACTTTGCAGCTGGCCCATCTAGTAGAAATCGCTCGGTTCTACTTCCAGGACAAGATTCATGACAAAAAACGTCAACCTGCTGAATAATCACAGTAGATGAAGTGAGTTTCACACATATAATTTAAAGCACTTTGAGCATCTGGTGATATATACATCCAAATAATTGTCATTACTATAATGGATTGAACATAAAAATGAAGTAATTTGCCTGCTCTCATGGTTGTAAGACTGTAAGGCTCAAGCTACATATTGTACAAAAACTACCTTCACCTCCAGAGTTTTCATCTTGCTTCTCTGGTGGTTGAGCTGGTCACTCTGCTCTCTCACGGCCTTCAGCAGGTCACTGATGCTCCTCTCCTGGGTGTGGATCACATCCTGTGGGACACATGACGGGACAGGGATGGGTCATTTCTCCAGACATGACTATTTATCCTCATAGGGTTCAACAGTTCTATCTGGTACTATAGTGGTGTTTAGGGAGTAAGCTAATCACTAGAACCAAAGGTCGAAGGTGACTTTGGTCAATGTATCTTCTTGAGGTTGGTTGAAGTGACTGAAAACCCTGCCAAATTTCCCCATAAACCTTACCTTGTCCTTGGTATCTTACCACGTCAGTATTATACATGGATATTTCAGTGAGTATTGGGAGAATCTTAATCAGCTTTAACACCATGTCGTCCCCCCCCCCCCCATGGGTTAAGGTTATGTTTGGGGTGGCTCACCTTCAGTGAGTTGATCTCAGCCAGCTGCTCGGCGGGGACCAGGCCCTGAGACAGGCTGCTCAGCTTCACCTCCAGCCCTCCCACCTTGCTCCGAAGCTGGCTACGCTCCTGCAGGATGCTCTCCACTTTTGAATTGATCTCCAGCGACAGGTTCCGTATCTCCTCGTTGTTGGCCTTGAGCACCACTGTGGTTTTCTTCAGCTCCTCCTCTTCTCCCTTGATCTCGCTGGCCAGCACGGAGAGCTGGTTGAAGGAGCTGTCGAAGATGTTGAGTTTCTGGAAGATGTCGTTTATCTGGCTCTTGGTCTTATGGACGAAGTCCCTGAGGCTGTGGCCGAGCTGGAGGAGACCGTTGGCCAGGAGGCGCACGTCATCTAGAGCGGCGAAGCGGGAGCGAGTTTCAACGGCGGGAACCTGAGGTAGAGGAGAATCATTGGACATGGGCTCCTCCTTGGCGCAGAGGACCAGGGGCCAAGAAGCCACAAGAACGAACAGAAAGGTTAGCGTTAGCTTCATTGTGTTATTTTTCTGTCTTGAGACCTTCAAGGTGTTGGTAGTGAGCTGGCCAGCCACTCGAGTCCCCTCTTCCCTTGAAAAGACACCACAGGACACAGAGCTAGTAAACTATATAGGCTGCCTGGGATGAGGTTGATTATTAACTTACTCGACTGATTTTACCTCTACATATATGGATGCAACGTTCACGAGTCCAATTTACAAAGAGCTTAACTCCTTCATGAGTAGACTCTGTTTGAAATGACTGGAGTCTGACTATTATTTCAGTGTTCTATTCTGAAATTCAAAAGAAAAGAACTGAGTGGGCAGCTGTTTGTGATGCATTCAATCGGAATGTTCAGTTCAAAACACACTGGTGTGCCAGTCTGGTACAAGAATGCCAATTCCAAAATTGGTACCAGTCTGGTACCATCGATGCCAATTCCAAAACTGCCACATCCGTGTGCCAGTCGGGGAATCGTCATGGAAGATCAAATAAGATGTTCTTGTTGGTTCTCAGAAAGAATCTTAAGCAAAGAATTGTTGGAACAAAGTTCCAAGTCCAAATGTATTTAGACTTGAACAGGGCACACAATAATCAACAACCACTATGTATAATTATTATATCTGATTGGAGTTTATTTAAAAAAATGCTGAAATAGACATTCATAACATTTACATTGGGTGAGTTGCAGGAAATTAAGCTACTGAAGTGCAGTACAGTGATTCTAAAGCCTTGTTCAAATTGGCAGTTTGAAGTAACACGTTTTTCTGGGGGGGGTTAAATATCGTATTCGAATCTGTTCTTTTTCCTGCAGTTTGAACAGCCAAAAAGCAGATGGAATAAGATATTTCAAGCCCCATTTCAAACGACCTCTGATTCCTGGCCATTCGACTTGTGGCGAACAGACAAATCTAATTTATTTTCCCTCAAGTGGTTTTTAGACTGTTATTTGGCATATCTTGTTGCGTGCTAGCTACTCTGTCGACAGTTTTGACAAGCACGTGTGGTAGCAAACTAATTTGTTAATTGTTTACAAACAAATTAGTGAATGTGCTAGAATGCAAAACAGCTACTTAGCTAGCTAGTTGACTTCTGTGGCTAGCCAGAAAGGACTTGTTTTGAAAGTTGGATCATCGTCCAAAGGCGGCGAGCTTTACACCACTCCAGCCGACGCTTGGCATTGCGTATGGTGATCTTAGGCTTGTGTGCGGCTTCTCAGCCACGGAAACCCATTTCGTAAAGCTCCAGACAAACAGTTATGTGCTGACTTTGTTTCCTGAGGTGGTTTGGAACTCGGTAGTGAGAGCTGCAACCGAGGAGACAATTTTTATGCGCTACACGCTTCAGGAATTGCCAGTCCCATTCTGTCAGCTTGTGTGGCCTACCACTTTGCGACTGAGCCGTTGTTGCTCCTAGACAACACCACTTCAGAATAATAGCAATTACAGGTGACCGGGGCAGCTCTAACAGGGCAGAAATTTGACGAACTGACTTGTTGGAAAAGTGGCATCCTATGATGGTGCCACGTTGAAAGTCACTGAGCTCTTCAGTTAGGCCATTCTCTTGTTTGTCTATGGAGATTGCATGGCTGTGTGCTCGATTTTATACACCCGTCAGCAACAGGTGTTGCTGAAATCATTTGAAGGGATGTCCACATACTTTTGTATATTTAGTGTACTTGCAAGCAATAAAGGTGCATTTGGAAAGTGACTTTTTCCACATTTTGTTACGTTACAGCCTTATTCTTCTCATCAATTTACACATAATACCCCATAATGACAAAGAAAAAACAGAAATATCACATTTACATTAGTATTCAGACCCTTTACGCAGTACTTTGTTGAATCACCTTTGGCAGTGATTACAGCGTCGAGTCTTCTTGGGTGTGACGCTACAAGCTTGGCACACTTGTATTTGGGGAGTTTCTCCCATTCTTCTCTGCAGATCCTCTGAAGCTCTGTCAGGTTGGATGGGGAGCGTTGCTGTACAGCTATTTTCAGGTCTCTCCAGAGAGGTTCGATCAGGTTCAAGTCCGGGCTCTGGCTGGGCCACTCAAGGACATTCAGAGGCTGGGCCCTAGGACCATGTCCCAGGACTACCTGACATGAGGACTCCTTGCTGTCCCCAGTCCACCTGGCCATGCTCCTGCTCCAGTTTCAACTGTTCTGCCTTACTATTATTCAACCATGCTGGTCATTTATGAACATTTGAACATCTTGGCCACGTTCTGTTATAATCTCCACCCGGCACAGCCAGAAGAGGACTGGCCACCCCACATATGCTCTCTCTAATTCTCTCTTTCTTTCTCTCTCTCGGAGGACCTGAGCCCTAGGACCGTGCCCCAGGACTACCTGACATGATGGCTCCTTGCTGTCCCCAGTCCACCTGACTGTGCTGCTGCTCCAGTTTCAACTGTTCTGCCTTATTATTATTTGACCATGCTGGTCATTTATGAACATTTGAACATCTTGGTCATGTTCTGTTATAATCTCTACCCGGCACAGCCAGAAGAGGACTGGCCACCCCACATAGCCCGGTTCCTCTCTAGGTTTCTTCCTAGGTTTTGGCCTTTCTAGGGAGTTTTTCCTAGCCACCGTGCTTTTACACCTGCATTGTTTGCTGTTTGGGGTTTTAGGCTGGGTTTCTGTACAGCACTTTGAGATATCAGCTGATGTACGAAGGGCTATATAAATAAATTTGATTTGATTTGATTTGTCCTGAAGCTACTCCTGCTTTGTCTTGGCTGTGTACTTAGGGTCGTTGTGCTGTTGGAGGGTGAACCTTCGCGCCAGTCTGAGGTACTGAGCACTCTGGAGCAGGTTGTTATCAAGGATCTATTTATGCTCCATTCATCTTACCCTCGATCCTGACTAGTCTCCCAGTCCCTGCTGTTGAAAAACATTCCCACATCATGATGCTGCCACCACCATGCTTCACCGTAAGGGATGGTGCGAGGTTTCCTCCAGACGTGACGCTTGGCATTAAGGCCAAAGAACTCAAACTTGGTTTCATCAGAACAGAGAGTCTTGTTTCTCATAATCTGAGAGTCCTCCAAGCGGGCTGTCATGTTCCTTTCCTGAGGACTGGCTTCCTTCCGTCTGGCCCCTCTAACATAAAGGCCTGAATGGTAGAGGGCTGCAGAGATAGTTGTCCTTCTGAAAGGTTCTCCCATCTCCACAGAGGAACTCTGCAGCTCTGTCAGAGTGACAATCGAGTTCTTAGCCCCTCCCTTACCAAGGCCCTTCTCCCCCAATTGCCCAAATTGAGCTGGGCTGCCAGCTCTAGGAAGAGTCTTGCTGGTTCCAAACATCTTCCATTGAAGAATGATGGAGGCAAGTGTGTTCTTAGGGACCTTCAATTCTGCAGAAATGTTTTGGTAGCCTTCCCCAGATCTGTTCCTTGACACAATCCTGTCTCTGAGCTCTACGGACAATTGGCTTGGTTTTTGATCTGACAGGCCTTCTATAGACAGGTGTGTGCCTTTCCTAATCATGTCAAATCAATTGAATTTCCCACAGATGGACTCCAATCAAGTTATAAAACATTTCAAGGATAATTAATGGAAATAGGATGCACCTGAGCTCAATTTTGAGTCTTATAGCAAACAGTTTGAGTACTTGTGTAAATAAGCTATTACAGTTTTTTAAATTGTTAATACATTTGCAAAAATGTCTAAAAACCTCATTTTGCTTTTTCATTTTGGGATATTGTGTGTAGATTGATGAGACGTTTTATTTATTTTATAACTCAACACAATTTTATAAAAGGGGAAGGGTGTCTGAATACATTCTGAATTGACTGTATATGCCCGAGGCGCGATCAATTCCGCTGAAATTCTTGTAAATTTAGGAATGAAATCAAACTTCCTTGAAAAACTCCAGCTCCAACAGCTGATTTAAACATCAGTGAGGTCATACATCTCTATCGTGCATAGTAAGTTAATTCATGAAATCATCTGCTGAAAAATACAAGTTTACACCGCTAGGATTACATCCTGGGCTGGTTCTGTACAGCACTTTGAGATATCAGCTGATGTACGAAGGGCTATATAAATAAATTTGATTTGATTTGATTTGATTTGGTTCTACTCCTAAGCAATAAGGCCCGAGGAGGTGTGGTATATGGCCAATATACCACGGCTAAGGACTGTTCATAGCACGACGCAACGCCGAGTGCCTGGATACAGCCCTTAGCTGCGGTATATTGGCCATATACCACAAACCCCCGAGGTGCCTTATTGCTGTTATAAACTGGTTACCAATGTAATTACAGCAGTAAAAATACATGTTTTGTCATACCCATGGTATACGATCCCATATACCACGGCTGTCAGCCAATCAGCATTCAGGGCTCCCACCACCCAGTTTATAATAGAAAATAGGATATTGATACAGCAAATACTGCTACTGTACAGTAGTGCTGATGTGATTTTGATCCATACAACCTATATACAACCTAATATACAAACTCTGATGCAACATAAGATATGCCCGTGCTCCAGAGGTCCCTCTGTTAAATGTTAACTGATTGGCCCAACATCGAGCCCCAGTGTGTGGACACAGCAAACACTGCCCTCACCCCTGCGTTGAACCAGAGGCCCCTGTCTCTGGTCACTCTCTCTGGATGGGAGCGGCTCTAACCCTCTATGCTGTGTGTGTGTGTGCGTGCATATGTTTGCGAGGGCGTATGTGCTGAAGTTTGGGATAGTTTCATGGGGCACGGCAGAGAAGTAAGTTGGAACTGGTCAACAGGAGTTGACACATTGCCCTGTTGCCCTACATTTAGCTTGATCACTTCAAATGGAAGTACCTGTTAACCTGACAGTGACCATAAAGGCTAGTTTATAGTCTGTGAGAAAAATGCAACTAGCTACGCAAAATGCCTGGTTGACTGCTATGCTAAAAAAAAAACTCTAGTCATGGTTGCCAACAGCCTTTTTGACTTTTGGTCGTGGAACCATGTGTCTCATGTGATGCAAGAGAAGCTACTCTTCCCTCACATATTCTTTCTGCCGGTAGCTCAGTCTGGCTGGAACGCAGTGTAATGTGACGCAACTACACAACGTAGGCATTTTGAGTAACTAATTGCGCTGTGAGCTTTATCTATGTAGACAATAAATGAGGCTTGAGAATTGTCTCGTGGAGGAAAATCTGATTTGACCAATTGAATTTAAAGCTAATTTGTATCTGAAGATTCAGTTAAAGATTCAGTAAGATAAGGTTTCATCTGGCACACGCTTGACAGTAGATAACTGGTTTCCCTTGAACTGTCTGCGGCCAGGCATGCTTTACGAGTCTACAGTGGCTTTTTATCATCGACTAGTCAAACAGTTTCGCCAGACAGCATATCTACAGTAGACACAGCTTGCTAATCAAACCGAAGCCAGTGTGTGTTTGAGCAATCAATAAGTCACGTTTCAAGCCCAACCAGTGATGAATGTCACGTTTTTGTCCTCGCTGTCAATCGCCCCCTATAACCCTGGTTTGTTTCATCATGTTCCTATCCATGTCATCTGTGTAGCAGCGGCTAGATGTTCTTTACCATTCGGGCCTATCAGATTTGCCACCAATGCTCCTTATAGGACACATCACTGCACTCTATACTCCTCTGTAAACTGGTCATCTCTGTATTTCTGTCGCAAGACTCACTGGTTGATGCTTATTTATAAAAACCCTCTTAGGCCTCACTCCCCCCTATCTGAGATGTCTACTAGGGCCCTCATCCTCCACATACAGTACAACACCCGTTCTGCCAGTCACAGTCTGTTAAAGGTCCCCAACGTACACACATCCCTGGGTCGCTCGTATTTTCAGTTCGCTGCAGCTAACGACTGGAACAGTCAAACTGGACCGTTTATTCTCAATCTCTTCATTCGAAGACTCTCAATCATGGACATTCTTACTGACAGATGTGGCTGCTTTGTGTGATGTATTATTGTCTTTACCTTCTTGCCCTTTGTGCTGTTGTCTGTGCCCAATAATGTATGTACCCTGTTTTGTGTTGCTACCATGTTGTGCTGCTACCATGCTGTGTTGTCATGTGTTGTTGTCCTAGGTCTCTCTTTATGTAGTGTTGTTCCTCTTGTTGTGATGTGTGTTTTTGTCCTATATTTTTAAGTATTTGTATTAATCCCAGGCCCCCGTCCCGCAGGAGGCATTTTTGCCTTTTGGCAAGGCGTTATTGTAAATAAGAAATTGTTATTAACTGACTTGCAGTCATTTGATTTAGATTTGTTTCTAATACTTGTTTGATTAAGTCTGTAGTGCCAGATGGGTTCTCATATTTATTTAACTAGGCAAGTAGTAAGTTAAGAACAAATTGTTACTTTACAAATGAAAAATGTGTAATGAAAGGGAAAGGATACACAGAGACAAGTAAATATGGATCGTATTTGATCCTTGATATATATACAAAGGGAAAGTCGAATCGTCGCTATAGTAACTGTTTGGATCGTGCAATACATACCACACCGACAGGTAATCCTTTTGTGGATGTGGATTCTAGTAAGATAAGTTGTGATTGGTCCTTCTTGCTGAAAGAGGCCAGCTCAGTTTGAGGTCTATGAACTCTCGATCAAGTGGAGAGCAGCACAGAGGACTATACTAATACTGCCAATAGGAACCAATAACCACACTGACCTACAGTAGCACAGAGTTACATAATGCACATTAAATTAATGTATACTGTAGTCCAGATTTATGATTTACAATAACCCAGCACGGATACCTTCATATAGTCACTGTGGGGACGACGTAGGCTATGCACTTATTGATGAAGCCTGTGACTTATGTGGTAAACTAGCCTAGCCTCTGTTTCATCGGAAACACTTCCTTATCATCATTGCATTGCTGCTGTTTTTTATTTAAGGAAATGTTCAAGCCTGTTCTATTTATGTAGCCTATACGGTAGTCCTATGAATTTGATATTTTCAGTGATCGACTCTGTCAATTTTGTTAAAATGTGTTTCCGCCCGGTCTCGAACCGGGGACCTTTCGCGTGTGAGGCGAACGTGATAACCACTACACTACGGAAACTCTGAGAAGTATTACGTGCAGTCTGCTATCACCAATGGCACAATCCTATGGATTGTTTATCACTTTCAATAGAGAAATGTTTATGGAGTGAATTCAGTCATACTTAGATTACCATATTTCTTACTTAGATAAACATGTTTTGCTCCCTAGATATTTTCAGTTATGCAAATGACGCAACACTGCATGCAACAAAATCTCCTGGGTTTGGAAAGTTACAACAAAATCTCAAAGTAAAACTTTAACTTAAAGCCTCCGTTATAAAAGGGCCATACATGCTTAAAACACATTATATAGTATTATACCTGCAAGCTGGTACCGTCACCAATATCAAATATGCACGTAATAAAAGCACCAATAGGAGCTCTCCTAAACCTAACCTTTATGTGATGATCACCTTTCACCACTAGAGGGCATTCTTGACAAATTAACAATATAAGCATTGGGGAAAGTTGACATGGAACAGATTTTATATAGGTTTTTTTTATTGTCACAGCTAAATGTTTTTTTTTATTGTCACAGCTAAATGTATTGTTTTACAGGGTACGGCACCCCAAGATGAAATTAGGGTTAAGTGCTTTGCTCAAGTGTTGACAAAAAATGGACCGTTTTTTATAAATGTTTTACCTTGTCCGTTTGGGTATTTGAACTGGAGGCTTTTTGGTTACTGGCCCAACGCTCTAACCGCTAAGCTAACCTGCATGCCAAAATACAGTGCATTTCCCAAAGATGTAGAACAAGGATTTATACAGGTAGAAACAAACATCTACATAATTTGCAGTGTTAGTACTAATCAAGAGAGAGTGATCTTCAACTAGCCTACATTCACATGTTTTAAATGTATGCCTTTCCTTACCACAGTAAAGTAACGCTAACTCTTCCCTTTATACTGTAGCTGCCCAGACCTGCAGGGGCGGAATGGGACCAAAAATCAGTCTGGGCATTTTTAACACAACGTCCCATTTTTTTCCTTGAGGCTCACCATTATTAGCCACATAATGATCATTTTGCACAAAACTGTAATTTAGACTGGTCCACTGGGCTAAAATGGACCAGTCCATCTGGAATTTGCACAAACTGTCCTATGGCCAGTCCATTTGTACAGACCAGCTATGGCAGCTCAGAGTTTTCTGTTCTGTACGCTGCAGTATGTAGTCATTCTTTTGTAGTTACGCTTTAGTCCAGTGTTTGGTTTTTTTGCCTGCGGAGTTAAACAACAATCCCTTTCGGAGTCAGATGTCTGCGTGTGTAATGGAAAAGGAGCCTTTCTTTGCTAATTCCTTTTCTATCCGTGTTAGGAACACGGTGAAAGTGAAATGCCGTGGTTAATGCAGAATATTATTTTGACTATGTCAATAAGGTTTTTTGTTAGTTTGAACAAACTTGTTTAAGTACAGTATTTCTGTTTTGAGATTGGTAAATTTTACTTTCTCAGTTTTCCTCTATTGCTGGGAGGACTATATTTCTCTTGGCCTGGGTAGATGAAGTGCCATTAGGTGAGTTAAAATAGAAGTGTGCTTGTTTGTAGGAGACACACATTACTGACTACCTAGGGGAGTTTATTTTGAAAACTCACATCCAACAGCATGGGTCTCCAGTGAGCTGCTGTCCACTGCTTTGAGTGAGGGACCCCACCTGCAAGCTCCTATTGGTCGATATCTAATAACGTGGGTGTGGCTGTTTAGTGTAGGCCCCCACCCGCAGTCTATTTGGACGGAGGGAGAAAGGCATGCTCTGAAACCCATCCCCACAACAACAGTACAGCCTGTGCTATGAGAGGATTCTAAATTTGTCAAGCAGCTCAGGCATCCCATTCTCTGTGTTGGTACCTCCCTCTAGGAGACAGACTGACAGACAAGCTGGGCTGAGAGAAGCGACTGGAGAAGTACTGGAACTCAGACTGGAGTAGACACTCTGACATCAGGTTACGGTAGAACACTCTGATCAAGCCGGGGCAGAGTTGGTAAAGGTAAAGTTGGACACTGTTGTTTCTTCCAGTTCTGTGCTGCTTGCTTGTATTATAATAATTCACCAGGTGGATACTACTTGTAGGTGCTATATGTTTCAGAATATATGTATGTTGTCCTTAATTGTCTTGAATTAAACATGGGTCATTTTAAACTTAGAATTTAAATAACAAGTAGATAGCAAAGGGGGTATTCGGTTGTCCGAGAATCAGGTATACAGGTTGGACTTGGAGCCCTTACAGTTATTCATCGGACCGTCTGACAGACAGTCGACTTTTAGAGGTCAGATGTCTACCACACCCCTCACTCACTCACACACACACACAAACTCTCTCTCTCTCACACACAAACTCTCTCTCTCACACACACACACACACACACACACACACACACACACACACACACACACACACACACACACACACACACACACACACACACACACACACACACACACACACACACACACACACACACACAAACTCTCTCTCTCTCACACACAAACTCTCTCTCTCTCACACACAAACTCTCTCTCTCTCACACACAAACTCTCTCTCTCTCACACACAAACTCTCTCTCTCTCACACACACACACACAAACTCCTCTCTCTCACACACAAACTCTCTCTCTCACACACACAAACTCTCTCTCTCTCACACACACACACACACTTAAAATACCATGTTGTTTTTCTTCCTTGCGTGAAAGACCCGCTGGCAGCTGTTTCATCCTATTGGCTTTAGCACTATGTCCTGCTGCACACGGAGAGGAGACCCTGTTGCTGTTATTTTAGTTGGTTTATTTGACCATTTTGAACACAATACAACCACACACCTGGATACAGAGCAATGGCATTCAATTCATTGAGGATGACACAAAAAAAAGTTTCAAAACGTATTTCCATTGGGGATATATACACATATCAATGAAAATACATCTCAAATACAATAGGGAGGAAACTGTTAAAAGAAAACAATGATTACCAAGTGACAGTAAATTAATTGAAGCAATTATACTTTCTTTTAGGCTGTGCAGTTTTAAAGCATTTTGCCCATAAACCATTTCTTAAGGTATGGATTTGATATGGATGGGATAGATATATGGTTTGGTATAGATGGGATAGATATATGGTTTGGTATGGAGGGGATAGATATATGGTTTGGTATGGATAGGATAGATATATGGTTTGGTATGGATAGGATAGATATATGGTTTGGTATAGATGGGATAGATATATGGTTTGGTATAGATGGGATAGATATATGGTTTGGTATGGATAGGATAGATATATGGTTTGGTATAGATGGGATAGATATATGGTTTGGTATAGATGGGATAGATATATGGTTTGGTATGGATAGGATAGATATATGGTTTGGTATAGATGGGATAGATATATGGTTTGGTATAGATGGGATAGATATATGGTTTGGTATGGATAGGATAGATATATGGTTTGGTATAGATGGGATAGATATATGGTTTGGTATGGATAGGATAGATATATGATTTGGTATGGAGGGGATATATATATGGTTTGGTATGGAGGGGATATATATATGGTTTGGTATAGATGGGATAGATATATGGTTTGGTATGGAGGGGATAGATATATGGTTTGGTATGGATGGGATAGATATATGGTTTGGTATGGATGGGATAGATATATGGTTTGGTATGGATAGGATAGATATATGGTTTGGTATGGATGCGATAGATATATGGTTTGGTATGGATGGGATAGATATATGGTTTGGTATGGATAGGATAGATATATGGTTTGGTATGGATGCGATAGATATATGGTTTGGTATGGATGGGATAGATATATGGTTTGGTATGGATGCGATAGATATATGGTTTGGTATGGATGGGATAGATATATGGTTTGGTATGGATGGGATAGATATATGGTTTGGTATAGATGGGATAGATATATGGTTTGGTATGGATGGGATAGATATATGGTTTGGTATAGATGGGATAGATGTATGGTTTGGTATAGATGGGATAGATATATGGTTTGGTATAGATGGGATAGATATATGGTTTGGTATAGATAGGATAGATATATGGTTTGGTATGGAGGGGATAGATATATGGTTTGGTATGGATGGGATAGATATATGGTTTGGTATAGATGGGATAGATATATGGTTTGGTATAGATAGGATAGATATATGGTTTGGTATGGATGGGATAGATATATGGTTTGGTATGGATGGGATAGATATATGGTTTGGTATGGAGGGGATAGATATATGGTTTGGTATAGATGGGATAGATATATGGTTTGGTATAGATGGGATAGATATATGGTTTGGTATAGATGGGATAGATATATGGTTTGGTATAGATGGGATAGATATATGGTTTGGTATAGATAGGATAGATATATGGTTTGGTATAGATGGGATAGATATATGGTTTGGTATGGATGGGATAGATGTTAAATGGTTTGGTATGGATGGGATAGATATATGGTTTGTTATGGATGGGATAGATGTTAAATGGTTTGGTAAGGATGGGATACATTTGATATGGTTTGGTATGGTATGGGTTTGGTATGGATTTTATATGGTTTGGTATGGATGGGATACATTTGATATGGTTTGGTATGGTATGGGTTTGGTATGGATTTTATATGGTTTGGTATGGATTTTATATGGTTTGGTATAGATGGGATACATTTTATATGGTTTGGTATGGATTGGAGATGGTTTGGTATAGATGGGATATTTTATATGGTTTGGTATGGATTTCATGTGGTTTGGTATGGATTTCATATGGTTTGGTATGGATTTCATGTGGTTTGGTATGGATTTCATATGGTTTGGTATGGTTTGGTACGGATTTCATATGGTTTGGTACGGATTTCATATGGTTTTGGATTTCATATGGATTTGATATGGTTTGGTATGGATTTAATATGGTTTGGTATGGATTTCATATGGTTTGGTATGGATTTAATATGGTTTGGTATGGATTTCATATGGTTTGGTATGGATTTCATATGGTTTGGTATGGATTTCATATGGTTTGGTATGGATTTCATATGGTTTGGTATAGGTTTGATATGGATTTCATATTGATTTGATATGGCTTGGTATGGATTTGATATGGTTTGGTATGGATTTCATATGGTTTGGTATGGATTTGATATGGTTTGGTTTGGATTTCATATGGATTTCATATGGTTTGGTTTGGATTTCATATGGTTTGGTTTGGATTTCATATGGTTTGGTTTGGATTTCATATGGTTTGGTATGGATTTCATATGGTTTGGTATGGATTTCATATGGTTTGGTTTGGATTTCATATGGTTTGGTTTGGATTTCATGTGGTTTGGTATGGATTTCATATGGTTTGGTATGGATTTCATATGGATTTCATATGGTTTGGTATGGATTTCATATGGTTTGGTTTGGATTTCATGTGGTTTGGTATGGATTTCATATGGTTTGGTTTGGATTTCATGTGGTTTGGTATGGATTTCATATGGTTTGGTTTGGATTTCATGTGGTTTGGTATGGATTTCATATGGATTTCATATGGTTTGGTTTGGATTTCATATGGATTTCATATGGTTTGGTTTGGATTTCATATGGTTTGGTTTGGATTTCATATGGATTTCATATGGTTTGGTATGGATTTCATATGGTTTGGTATGGATTTCATATGGTTTGGTTTGGATTTCATGTGGTTTGGTATGGATTTCATATGGTTTGGTTTGGATTTCATATGGATTTCATATGGTTTGGTATGGATTTCATATGGTTTGGTATGGATTTCATATGGTTTGGTTTGGATTTCATATGGTTTGGTTTGGATTTCATATGGATTTCATATGGATTTCATATGGTTTGGTTTGGATTTCATATGGATTTCATATGGTTTGGTTTGGATTTCATATGGTTTGGTTTGGATTTCATATGGTTTGGTTTGGATTTCATATGGTTTGGTTTGGATTTCATATGGTTTTCATATGGTTTGGTTTGGATTTCATATGGATTTCATATGGTTTGATTTGGATTTCATATGGATTTCATATGGTTTGGTTTGGATTTCATATGGATTTCATATGGTTTGGTTTGGATTTCATATGGATTTCATATGGTTTGGTTTGGATTTCATGTGGTTTGGTTTGGATTTCATATGGTTTGGTTTGGATTTCATATGGATTTCATATGGTTTGATTTGGATTTCATATGGATTTCATATGGTTTGGTTTGGATTTCATATGGATTTCATATGGTTTGGTTTGGATTTCATATGGATTTCATATGGTTTGATTTGGATTTCATATGGATTTCATATGGTTTGGTTTGGATTTCATATGGATTTCATATGGTTTGATTTGGATTTCATATGGATTTCATATGGTTTGGTTTGGATTTCATATGGATTTCATATGGTTTGGTTTGGATTTCATATGGTTTGGTTTGGATTTCATATGGATTTCATATGGTTTGATTTGGATTTCATATGGATTTCATATGGTTTGGTTTGGATTTCATATGGATTTCATATGGTTTTGGATTTCATATGATTTGATATGGTTTGGTATGGATTTCATATGGTTTGGTTTGGATTTCATATGGTTTGGTTTGGATTTCATATGGATTTCATATGGTTTTGGATTTCATATGATTTGATATGGTTTGGTATGGATTTCATATGGATTTCATATGGTTTGGTTTGGATTTCATATGGTTTGGTTTGGATTTCATATGGTTTGGTTTGGATTTCATATGGTTTGGTATGGATTTCATATGGTTTGGTTTGGATTTCATATGGTTTGGTTTGGATTTCATGTGGTTTGGTATGGATTTCATATGGTTTGGTTTGGATTTCATATGGTTTGGTATGGATTTCATATGGATTTCATATGGTTTGGTATGGATTTCATATGGTTTGGTTTGGATTTCATGTGGTTTGGTATGGATTTCATATGGTTTGGTTTGGATTTCATGTGGTTTGGTATGGATTTCATATGGTTTGGTTTGGATTTCATATGGTTTGGTATGGATTTCATATGGTTTGGTATGGATTTCATATGGTTTGGTATGGATTTCATATGGTTTGGTTTGGATTTCATATGGTTTGGTTTGGATTTCATGTGGTTTGGTATGGATTTCATATGGTTTGGTATGGATTTCATATGGATTTCATATGGTTTGGTATGGATTTCATATGGTTTGGTTTGGATTTCATGTGGTTTGGTATGGATTTCATATGGTTTGGTTTGGATTTCATGTGGTTTGGTATGGATTTCATATGGTTTGGTATGGATTTCATATGGTTTGGTATGGATTTCATATGGATTTCATATGGTTTGGTATGGATTTCATGTGGTTTGGTATGGATTTCATATGGTTTGGTATGGATTTCATATGGATTTCATATGGATTTCATATGGTTTGGTTTGGATTTCATATGGATTTCATATGGTTTGGTTTGGATTTCATATGGTTTGGTTTGGATTTCATATGGATTTCATATGGTTTGGTATGGATTTCATATGGTTTGGTATGGATTTCATATGGTTTGGTTTGGATTTCATGTGGTTTGGTATGGATTTCATATGGTTTGGTTTGGATTTCATATGGATTTCATATGGTTTGGTATGGATTTCATATGGTTTGGTATGGATTTCATATGGTTTGGTTTGGATTTCATATGGTTTGGTATGGATTTCATATGGTTTGGTATGGATTTCATATGGTTTGGTATGGATTTCATATGGTTTGGTTTGGATTTCATATGGTTTGGTTTGGATTTCATGTGGTTTGGTATGGATTTCATATGGTTTGGTATGGATTTCATATGGATTTCATATGGTTTGGTATGGATTTCATATGGTTTGGTTTGGATTTCATGTGGTTTGGTATGGATTTCATATGGTTTGGTTTGGATTTCATGTGGTTTGGTATGGATTTCATATGGTTTGGTTTGGATTTCATGTGGTTTGGTATGGATTTCATATGGATTTCATATGGTTTGGTTTGGATTTCATATGGATTTCATATGGTTTGGTTTGGATTTCATATGGTTTGGTTTGGATTTCATATGGATTTCATATGGTTTGGTATGGATTTCATATGGTTTGGTATGGATTTCATATGGTTTGGTATGGATTTCATATGGTTTGGTTTGGATTTCATATGGTTTGGTTTGGATTTCATATGGATTTCATATGGATTTCATATGGTTTGGTTTGGATTTCATATGGATTTCATATGGTTTGGTTTGGATTTCATATGGATTTCATATGGTTTGGTTTGGATTTCATATGGATTTCATATGGTTTGGTTTGGATTTCATATGGATTTCATATGGTTTGGTTTGGATTTCATGTGGTTTGGTTTGGATTTCATATGGTTTGGTTTGGATTTCATATGGATTTCATATGGTTTGATTTGGATTTCATATGGATTTCATATGGTTTGGTTTGGATTTCATATGGATTTCATATGGTTTGATTTGGATTTCATATGGATTTCATATGGTTTGGTTTGGATTTCATATGGATTTCATATGGTTTGATTTGGATTTCATATGGATTTCATATGGTTTGGTTTGGATTTCATGTGGTTTGGTTTGGATTTCATATGGTTTGGTTTGGATTTCATATGGATTTCATATGGTTTGATTTGGATTTCATATGGATTGGTTTGGATTTCATATGGATTTCATATGGTTTGGTTTGGATTTCATATGGATTTCATATGGTTTGATTTGGATTTCATATGGATTTCATATGGTTTGGATTTGATATAGTTTAGTATATCTTCTCATTCTAATGTAAAACCAAGAGGGCAGCATCATCCACATACATGAACAGGCAGAGTCCATGAACAGGCAGAGTCCATGAACAGGCAGTCCATGAACAGGCAGAGTCCATGAACAGGCAGAGTCCATGAACAGGAAGAGTCCATGAACAGGAAGAGTCCATGAACAGGAAGAGTCCATGAACAGGAAGAGTCCATGAACAGGAAGAGTCCATGAACAGGCAGAGTCCATGAACAGGCAGAGTCCATGAACAGGAAGAGTCCATGAACAGGAAGAGTCCATGAACAGGAAGAGTCCATGAACAGGAAGAGTCCATGAACAGGAAGAGTCCATGAACAGGAAGAGTCCATGAACAGGAAGAGTCCATGAACAGGAAGAGTCCATGAACAGGAAGAGTCCATGAACAGGAAGAGTCCATGAACAGGAAGAGTCCATGAACAGGAAGAGTCCATGAACAGGAAGAGTCCATGAACAGGAAGAGTCCATGAACAGGCAGAGTCCATGAACAGGAAGAGTCCATGAACAGGAGGAGTCCATGTCAAAAGCAAAGGTCTCAAAATGTTGAAGAGATAGCAGAATGATCTAAATTCTCTAGAACACAGAACAGAGACAATAGGACACAGAACAGAGACATTAGAACACAGAACAGAGACATTAGAACACAGAACAGAGACATTAGAACACAGAATACAGACATTAGAACACAGAGAACACTACAGAACCACAGGGAATCAAACTGGATGGAGGGAGAGAAAGAGTGCGTGTGTGAGAGAGTGACAGATACAGGAAGTTGGGAGAAGAGAAAGACAGTGATTGGTTAAGGGCGGTTGGAGTCCAACAAGTTGGCTTGAGTTTCTAAACCATTTCCAAATAGAAGACAAGGAATAGAGTTATGTACTGGAAATACCACATAGTCAGCATGGCCAAACTGGAGGAAGAAAATATCCCTTTTCCTGACAACAGAACAGAGATGAGAAAGTCACTGTGCCCTCCAGTTGTAGAGTACGTGCCAAAAGGCACCCTAATCCCTATCTAGTGCACAACTTGTGGTCCTTCTGTAGCTCAGTTGGTAGAGCATGGCACTTGTAACGCCAGGATAGTGGGTTCAATCCCCGGGACCACCCATACGTAGAATGTATGCACACATGACTGTAAGTCGCTTTGGATAAAAGCGTCTGCTAAATGGCATATATTATTATTATTAACTTTTGACCAGAGCCCTATGGGTTGAAAGTAGTGCACCAAATGGGGAAGGGAGGTCATTTGGGATGCAACTGTAGTCATGCCTGTAACTAGTACACTGACTACAGAGCAAAACTAACACTGTTCTACCCACTAGGGTGCCATGAAGATAAAACAATCACCTTGATGTAGAAGTGGGATGGATTGCTTTGTTAATGGAACCATTTATTCATTCATTCCAGTCCACAGTATTCTGTAAGTAGCACTTTAGAGTGAATCACAAATAAAATGCACACACACCACCACCGCCACAGCTAAAGGGTCAATCTGCAGAAGGTACATCTATTTTTGGACTATGTACCCATTTATTCTTGAAGAATATAACTTGTAAATGGCTCATGAGCTTAGTTCAACAGTTGTACCCCATCAGAATCCAAAATATAAGCTTGTTTTACCCCAATGTTTGTAAACAAAGTAAATGTTTTTTTTTTTTTACACTAAAAATCCTCTAAACATGGTTAAAACTATCTTTTTGATATCATGGATGGTCAGTCCTTGCATCCATAGTGGTCTATGAATTTGAGAGTGGTTCCATTTCTCCAGATTGGCGCTTTAAGGAAAAGGGAGAGAAGAACATCTGATCTTATCAGAGGAACCGAGAGATACCAGGAATCTTCTGGACTCATATGTTGATGACAGCTTTATGTCTTCTGCAACATTTCTCCACAAAGCTTGTGTGAGAGCCCAATTCCCAACCCTTCGTCTTACTGTAGCAACTTATGTAGCCTGGTCCCAGATCTGTTTGTGCTTGCCAACAATGGTCAGTGTCACCATACATTATAGGTGTTAATACAAATAGATCTGGGACCAGGCTAACTTCAAAGTGTTCTAGAACAAAAATCTAAACAATGTGTCTGTGTCCACATTATGGATCTAAAACCAGAAACTAAAATGGTGGCCTTAGTGTTCTAGAACATATCTAAAACCAGCAACTAAAATGGTGGCCTTAGTGTTCTAGAACGTATCATAAACCAGAAACTAAAATGGTGGCTTAATGTTCTAGAACATATCATAAACCAGCAACTAAAATGGTGGCTTAGTGTTCTAGAACATATCATAAACCAGAAACTAAAATGGGTGGCTTAGTGTTCTAGAACATATCATAAACCAGAAACTAAAATGGCGGCTTAGTGTTCTTGAACATATCATAAACCAGAAACTAAAATGGGTGGCTTAGTGTTCTAGAACATATCATAAACCAGAAACTAAAATGGCGGCTTAGTGTTCTAGAACATATCATAAACCAGAAACTAAAATGGTGGCTTAGTGTTCTAGAACATATCATAAACCAGAAACTAAAATGGGTGGCTTAGTGTTCTAGAACATATCATAAACCAGAAACTAAAATGGCGGCTTAGTGTTCTTGAACATATCATAAACCAGAAACTAAAATGGGTGGCTTAGTGTTCTAGAACATATCATAAACCAGAAACTAAAATGGCGGCTTAGTGTTCTAGAACATATCATAAACCAGAAACTAAAATGGTGGCTTAGTGTTCTAGAACATATCATAAACCAGAAACTAAAATGGGTGGCTTAGTGTTCTAGAACATATCATAAACCAGAAACTAAAATGGCGGCTTAGTGTTCTTGAACATATCATAAACCAGAAACTAAAATGGGTGGCTTAGTGTTCTAGAACATATCATAAACCAGAAACTAAAATGGCGGCTTAGTGTTCTAGAACATATCATAAACCAGAAACTAAAATGGGTGGCTTAGTGTTCTAGAACATATCTAAAACCAGCAACTAAAATGGCGGCTTAGTGTTCTAGAACGTATCATAAACCAGAAACTAAAATGGTGGCTTAATGTTCTAGAACATATCATAAACCAGCAACTAAAATGGTGGCTTAGTGTTCTAGAACATATCATAAACCAGAAACTAAAATGGGTGGCTTAGTGTTCTAGAACATATCATAAACCAGAAACTAAAATGGTGGCTTAGTGTTCTTGAACATATCATAAACCAGAAACTAAAATGGGTGGCTTAGTGTTCTAGAACATATCATAAACCAGAAACTAAAATGGCGGCTTAGTGTTCTAGAACATATCATAAACCAGAAACTAAAATGGTGGCTTAGTGTTCTAGAACATATCATAAACCAGAAACTAAAATGGGTGGCTTAGTGTTCTAGAACATATCATAAACCAGAAACTAAAATGGCGGCTTAGTGTTCTTGAACATATCATAAACCAGAAACTAAAATGGGTGGCTTAGTGTTCTAGAACATATCATAAACCAGAAACTAAAATGGCGGCTTAGTGTTCTTGAACATATCATAAACCAGAAACTAAAATGGGTGGCTTAGTGTTCTAGAACATATCATAAACCAGAAACTAAAATGGCGGCTTAGTGTTCTAGAACATATCATAAACCAGAAACTAAAATGGGTGGCTTAGTGTTCTAGAACATATCATAAACCAGAAACTAAAATGGCGGCTTAGTGTTCTAGAACATATCATAAACCAGCAACTAAAATGGTGGCTTAGTGTTCTGGAACATATCATAAACCAGCAACTAAAATGGTGGCTTAGTGTTCTAGAACATATCATAAACCAGAAACTAAAATGGTGGCCTTAGTGTTCTAGAACATATCATAAACCAGAAACTAAAATGGTGGCCTTAGTGTTCTAGAACATATCATAAACCAGAAACTAAAATGGTGGCCTTAGTGTTCTAGAACATATCATAAACCAGCAACTAAAATGGTGGCTTAGTGTTCTAGAACATATCATAAACCAGAAACTAAAATAGTGGCCTTAGTGTTCTAGAACAATCATAAACCAGCAACTAAAATGGTGGCTTAGTGTTCTAGAACATATCATAAACCAGCAACTAAAATGGTGGCTTAGTGTTCTAGAACAATCATAAACCAGAAACTAAAATGGTGGCCTTAGTGTTCTAGAACATATCATAAACCAGAAACTAAAATGGCGGCCTTAGTGTTCTAGAACATATCATAAACCAGCAACTAAAATGGTGGCTTAGTGTTCTAGAACATATCATAAACCAGAAACTAAAATGGTGGCTTAGTGTTTTAGAACATATCATAAACCAGCAACTAAAATGGTGGCTTAGTGTTCTAGAACATATCATAAACCAGCAACTAAAATGGTGGCTTAGTGTTCTAGAACATATCATAAACCAGCAACTAAAATGGTGGCTTAGTGTTCTAGAACATATCATAAACCAGAAACTAAAATGGCGGCCTTAGTGTTCTAGAACATATCATAAACCAGCAACTAAAATGGTGGCCTTGGTGCTCTAGAACATATCATAAACCAGCAACTAAAATGGTGGCTTAGTGTTCTAGAACATATCATAAACCAGAAACTAAAATGGCAGCCTTAGTGTTCTAGAAAATATCATAAACCAGCAACTAAAATGGTGGCCTTGGTGCTCTAGAACATATCATCTTAGGGAGGTGACCGTTTTAACAGTGTCATGAGTTCAAATTTAATTTGCGGTTTTTAGTCAAGAATGCTGTGGCTGGAGATTTTTGGTTTGTAACGATGTGAGGAGAAACCAATGCATTTATACACAGGACAGAGCAGTGGTGGGAACAGGAAGAGAAACAAAGCCCTTAAATTGGCCCCAAAATAGCCATTGAAAAATATTGAGACTTCTTTCTTCGAATACCTTTAAAATGGGGAAAAAACTGTAAGGGCCATACACACCAAGGACGATAACTATAGCGATAAATACATACTGTAACTATAAACATTGACAAGCATCCACACCAGCGGACAGTTTATTGTTTATTGTTCTGCAGTAGGGGAGAGTGGGGTAAGTTAGGCCAAAGGGGTAAGTTGAGCCACCCTTGTCTCTTGGTAAAAAAAAAAACGTATTTTCATCAAGTCATATATTTTGTTAGATGATGCTTGTATCAAAAACAAAGTAGATCATTTTAAGATTGTTATATACATCAGTTGGAGTCTCTATATGTTTTAATATTAGGTCCTAAATCTAACATGAATGTGCATACTGTACTTATAGCTGTGTGGGCTAATATAGTCTAAATGTTTGCCTTGGGGTAAGTTGAGTCAATGGCCTTGGGGTAAGTTGAGTCAATGGCCATGAGGTAAGTTGAGTCAATGGCCTTGGGGTAAGTTGAGTCAATGGCCATGGGGTAAGTTGAGTCAATGGCCATGGGGTAAGTTGAGTCAATGGCCATGGGGTAAGTTGGGCCAATGGCCATGGGGTAAGTTGGGCCAATGGCCATGGGGTAAGTTGAGTCAATGACCTTGGGGTAAGTTGAGCCAATGGCCATGGGGTAAGTTGGGCCAATGGCCATGGGGTAAGTTGAGTCAATGGCCTTGGGGTAAGTTGAGTCAATGGCCTTGGGGTAAGTTGAGCCAATGGCCATGGGGTAAGTTGAGTCAATGGCTTTGGGGTAAGTTGAGCCAATGGCCATGGGGTAAGTTGAGCCAATGGCCATGGGGTAAGTTGAGTCAATGGCCTTGGGGTAAGTTGAGCCAATAGCCTTGGGGTAAGTTGAGCCAATGGCCTTGGGGTAAGTTGAGCCAATGGCCATGGGGTAAGTTGAGTCAATGGCCATGGGGTAAGTTGAGTCAATGGCCTTGGGGTAAGTTGAGTCAATGGCCTTGGGGTAAGTTGAGCCAATGGCCATGGGGTAAGTTGGTCGCTCTGGATAAGAGTGTCTGCTAAATGACTTAAATGTAAATGTAAATGTAAGTTGAGCCAATGGCCATGGGGTAAGTTGAGCCAATGGCCATGGGGTAAGTTGAGCCAATGGAAAGTTGAGCAAGTTGAAGTTTTTTCTTCCCAGGCATAATGTAAGACCTTATTGCTGGGATGTGAGGTAACAACAGGGCCTGGCCTATGTTAAGTGTTTACAAAGACAGTTAAAGTCATGTCTGTAGCTATAACACCATAGTTAAAGTCATGTCTGTAGCTATAACACCATAGTTAAAGTCATGTCTGTAGCTATAACACCATAGTTAAAGTCATGTCTGTAGCTATAACACCATAGTTAAAGTCATGTCTGTAGCTATAACACCATAGTTAAAGTCATGTCTGCAGCTATAACACCATAGTTAAAGTAATGTCTGTAGCTATAACACCATAGTTAAAGTCATGTCTGTAGCTATAACACCATAGTTAAAGTCATGTCTGTAGCTATAACACCATAGTTAAAGTCATGTCTGTAGCTATAACACCATAGTTAAAGTCATGTCTGTAGCTATAACACCATAGTTAAAGTCATGTCTGTAGCTATAACACCATAGTTAAAGTCATGTCTGTAGCTATAACACCATAGTTAAAGTCATGTCTGTAGCTATAACACCATAGTTAAAGTCATGTCTGTAGCTATAACACCATAGTTAAAGTCATGTCTGTAGCTATAACACCATAGTTAAAGTCATGTCTGCAGCTATAACACCATAGTTAAAGTCATGTCTGTAGCTATAACACCATAGTTAAAGTCATGTCTGTAGCTATAACACCATAGTTAAAGTCATGTCTGTAGCTATAACACCATAGTTAAAGTCATGTCTGCAGCTATAACACCATAGTTAAAGTCATGTCTGTAGCTATAACACCATAGTTAAAGTCATGTCTGCAGCTATAACACCATAGTTAAAGTCATGTCTGTAGCTATAACACCATAGTTAAAGTCATGTCTGCAGCTATAACACCATAGTTAAAGTCATGTCTGTAGCTATAACACCATAGTTAAAGTCATGTCTGTAGCTATTCATAGGTTGCACCTTTGTCACTTTTCGTGTCATGCCATTGTTATGAACATTCTCAATCCACCCTTTGCCGGTGGCCCTAAAGTGGTGATAAACCCAGTCCTTCTAGCTAATGTTATACTCATCTAAAGTCAATCTGGCGACATCGTGATGATGTCCTACTAATTATTAGCTATGCACCATAGTTAAAGTTCTTATGTAGCTATGCACCATAGTTAAAGTTTCTAATTAGCTATGCACCATAGTTAAAGTTCTTATGTAGCTATGCACCATAGTTAAAGTTTCTACTTAGCTATGCACCACAGTTAAAGTTTCTAATTAGCTATGCACCACAGATAAAGCTTCTAATTAGCTATGCACCATAGTTAAAGTTTCTAATTAACTATGCACCACAGTTAAAGTTTCTAATTAACTATGCACCATAGTTAAAGTTCTTATGTAGCTATGCACCATAGTTAAAGTTCTTATGTAGCTATGCACCATAGTTAAAGTTTCTAATTAACTATGCACCACAGTTAAAGTTTCTAATTAACTATGCACCATAGTTAAAGTTCTTATGTAGCTATGCACCATAGTTAAAGTTCTTATGTAGCTATGCACCATAGTTAAAGTTTCTAATTAGCTATGCACCACAGATAAAGCTTCTAATTAACTATGCACCATAGTTAAAGTTCTTATGTAGCTATGCACCATAGTTAAAGTTTCTACTTAGCTATGCACCACAGTTAAAGTTTCTAATTAGCTATGCACCACAGTTAAAGTTTCTAATTAGCTATGCACCACAGATAAAGCTTCTAATTAGCTATGCACCACAGTTAAAGTTTCTAATTAGCTATGCACCACAGATAAAGTTTCTAATTAGCTATGCACCACAGTTAAAGTTTCTAATTAGCTATGCACCACAGTTAAAGTTTCTAATTAGCTATGCACCACAGATAAAGCTTCTAATTAGCTATGCACCATAGTTAAAGTTTCTAATTAACTATGCACCACAGTTAAAGTTTCTAATTAGCTATGCACCATAGTTAAAGTTTCTAATTAGCCATGCACCACAGTTAAAGTTTCTAATTAGCTATGCACCATAGTTAAAGTTTCTAATTAGCTATGCACCACAGATAAAGTTTCTAATTAGCTATGCACCACAGTTAAAGTTTCTAATTAGCTATGCACCACAGTTAAAGTTTCTAATTAGCTATGCACCACAGATAAAGCTTCTAATTAGCTATGCACCATAGTTAAAGTTTCTAATTAACTATGCACCACAGTTAAAGTTTCTAATTAGCTATGCACCACAGTTAAAGTTTCTAATTAGCTATGCACCATAGTTAAAGTTTCTAATTAACTATGCACCACAGTTAAAGTTTCTAATTAGCTATGCACCATAGTTAAAGTTTCTAATTAGCTATGCACCACAGTGTGGCAAATTGTTTGGGGGAAGTCCGACCAAGACTCGAACCAAGATCCAGCAAATGTCAAGCCAACACCTTAACCGTTATGCCAAGACATCTGAACCGCTTGAGGAGGTCCCTATGTGTTAGTTTAAGGCCGTTACAATGGGAACAGTTATGTACAGTACATAGCTTCATACAGCAGCCTCATCCTGGATGCTGATTGGTTAAAACGGCATTCCGTCTCTGTCCTAACAACATCCGGACCATTAATCCTCCAATCACCTGCTTCTCGGGCATTATCACGTAATCACACCACAGAATAGATAGACATGTGTGTACAGTTTAGTATCTTAGAGGTAACAGAGCGTCTCAGTCAACACCCTGCTCTCTCTCTCTTCACTAAAACTCCTAAGACCGTTTGTTTTGATTGACATTTCCCCTTCTCTTTCCTTCCTAAGATGTCTCTGTTTGTTTCACCCCATTGAAGATAATAGAGTATTCTGTCAACAGTCACCTGTGAACATTAAGATTACGTGCCTTGGTCTATACCCTCTGCTGTCACAGCCCCAGGCCTGATCAGGTGTTCAAAGACTACGTTCATCTCAGTGAAAAGGCCTGGCACCACAATGTCTCCATCTACCTTTGTACTGAGATTTGTATTGTTTGTTTATATTGGGGGGCAATTGGTGTCAACGATGATGTGTGTAGCCTGGGGAATAGGGGATAAGTCACACGTTGTGTGTGGATTGGTGTAGGTCACAGGTTGTGTGTGGATTGGTCACAGGTTGTGTGTGGATTGTTGTGGGTCACAGGTTGTGTGTGGATTGTTGTGGGTCACAGGTTGTGTGTGGATTGTTGTGGGTCACAGGTTGTGTGTTGTGTGTGTAACAAGAACTGTGTGTCAATACATTCCATTAACACAGTATATTTTTTATTAAATGTATTTTACCTTTATTTAACAAGGCAAGTCAGTTAAGAACAAATTCTTATTTACAATGACGGCCTAGGAACAGGCAAAATGCCTCCTTTCCGGACGGGGGCTGGGATTAAGCAACACATGACAACACAGCATGGTAGCCATACAGCATGGTAGCCATACAGCATGGTAGCGATACAACATGGTAGCAATACAGCATGGTAGCGATACAACATGGTAGCCATACAGCATGGTAGCGATACAACATGGTAGCGATACAACATGGTAGCGATACAACATGGTAGCGATACAGCATGGTAGCCATACAGCATGGTAGCGATACAACATGGTAGCGATACAACATGGTAGCGATACAACATGGTAGCGATACAGCATGGTAGCCATACAGCATGGTAGCGATACAGCATGGTAGCCATACAGCATGGTAGCGATACAGCATGGTAGCCATACAGCATGGTAGCGATACAGCATGGTAGCGATACAGCATGGTAGCGATACAACATGGTAGCCATACAGCATGGTAGCGATACAACATGGTACAAACATTAAGAAGGTAGAGACAACAATACATCACGTGAAGCAACCGCAACTGTCAGTAAGAATGTCCATGATTAAGTATTTGAATGAAGAGATGGAGATAAAACTGTCCAGTTTATCTTATTCTATTTACAGTAGTATGCACATGTATGTAAGTGATCTTTATGAATGGATGCACAGTATGTTCTGTATGCATGGAGAGTGTGTGTGTGTGTGTGTGTGTGTGTGTGTGTGTGTGTGTGTGTGTGTGTGTGTGTGTGTGTGTGTGTGTGTGTGTGTGTGTGTGTGTGTGTGTGTGTGTGTGTGTGTGTGTGTGTGTGTGTGCACGTCTGTTATTGTGCTTATCGCATGTGGGTAGGGCGTCATTCACAGCGGGACTGTTCAGTCAGTGGTGTTTCTCTGTTTACTGCATAGCTGACATTGTTTGGGTCTGTGGCTGCGTGTGGCTGTCACTGTGGTCCCCCAAGAGGCCAGAAACTCTAGCACCTACCCACTGAGGGGTCTGGAGAGAGAGGGGGGTTTAGAGTCTAGCACCTACCCACTGAGGGGTCTGGAGAGAGAGGGGGGTTTAGAGTCTAGCACCTACCCACTGAGGGGTCTGGAGAGAGAGGGGTTTAGAGTCTAGCACCTACCCACTGAGGGGTCTGGAGAGAGAGGGGTTTAGAGTCTAGCACCTACCCACTGAGGGGTCTGGAGAGAGGGGGTTTAGAGTCTAACACCTACCCACTGAGGGGTCTGGAGAGAGGGGGGGTTTAGAGTCTAGCACCTACCCACTGAGGGGTCTGGAGAGAGAGGGGTTTAGAGTCTAGCACCTACCCACTGAGGGGGGTTTAGAGTCTAGCACCTCTGGAGAGAGAGGAGGTTTAGAGTCTAGCTCCTACCCACTGAGTGGTCTGGAGAGAGAGGTGGTTTAGAGTCTAGCACCTACCCACTGAGGGGTCTGGAGAGAGAGGGGGGGTTTAGAGTCTAACACCTACCCACTGAGTGGTCTGGAGAGAGAGGGGGTTTAGAGTCTAGCACCTACCCACTGAGGGGGTCTGGAGAGAGAGGGGGGGGGGTTTAGAGTCTAGCACCTACCCACTGAGGGGTCTGGAGAGAGAGGGGGGGTTAGAGTCTAACACCTACCCACTGAGGGGTCTGGAGAGAGAGGGGGGGTTTAGAGTCTAGCACCTACCCACTGAGGGGTCTGGAGAGAGAGGGGATTTAGATTCTAACACCTACCCACTGAGGGGTCAGGAGAGAGAGGGGGTTTAGAGTCTAGCACCTACCCACTGAGGGGTCTGGAGAGAGAGGAGGGGTTTAGAGTCTAACACCTACCCACTGAGGGGTCTGGAGAGAGAGGAGGGGTTTAGAGTCTAGCACCTACCCACTGAGGGGTCTGGAGAGAGAGGGGATTTAGAGTCTAACACCTACCCACTGAGGGGTCAGGGGAGAGAGGGGGGGTTTCGAGTCTAGCACCTACCCACTGAGGGGTCTGGAGAGAGAGGGGGTTTAGAGTCTAGCACCTACCCACTGAGGGGTCTGGAGAGAGAGGGGGTTTAGAGTCTAGCACCTACCCACTGAGGGGTCTGGAGAGAGAGAGGGGGTTTAGAGTCTAACACCTACCCACTGAGGGTTCTGGAGAGAGAGGGGGGTTAGAGTCTAACACCTACCCACTGAGGGGTCTCGAGAGAGAGTGGGGGTTTAGAGTCTAGCACCTACCCACTGAGGGGTCTGGAGAGAGGGGGGTTTAGAGTCTAGCACCTACCCACTGAGGGGTCTGGAGAGAGGGGGGGGGTTTAGAGTCTAACACCTACCCACTGAGGGGTCTGGAGAGAGAGGGGGTTTAGAGTCTAGCACCTACCCACTGAGGGGTCTGGAGAGAGAGGGGGTTTAGAGTCTAGCACCTACCCACTGAGGGGTCTGGAGAGAGAGGGGGTTTAGAGTCTAGCACCTACCCACTGAGGGGTCTGGAGAGAGAGGGGGGGGTTTAGAGTCTAACACCTACCCACTGAGGGGTCTGGAGAGAGAGGAGGGGTTTAGAGTCTAGCACCTACCCACTGAGGGGTCAGGAGAGAGGGGGTTTAGAGTCTAGCACCTACCCACTGAGGGGTCAGGGGAGAGGGGGGGGTTTAGAGTCTAGCACCTACCCACTGAGGGGTCTGGAGAGAGAGGAGGGGTTTAGAGTCTAGCACCTACCCACTGAGGGGTCAGGAGAGAGAGGAGGGGTTTAGAGTCTAGCACCTACCCACTGAGGGGTCTGGAGAGAGAAGAGGGGTTTAGAGTCTAGCACCTACCCACTGAGGGGTCAGGAGAGAGGGGGGTTTAGAGTCTAACACCTACCCACTGAGGGTTCTGGAGAGAGAGGGGGGGTTTAGAGTCTAGCACCTACCCACTGAGGGTTCTGGAGAGAGAGGGGGGGGTTTAGAGTCTAGCACCTACCCACTGAGGGGTCTGGAGAGAGAGGAGGGGTTTAGAGTCTAGCACCTACCCACTGAGGGGTCTGGAGAGAGAGGAGGGGTTTGAGTCTAGCACCTACCCACTGAGGGGTCAGGAGAGAGGGGGGGGGTTAGAGTCTAACACCTACCCACTGAGGGTTCTGGAGAGAGAGGGGGTTTAGAGTCTAGCACCTACCCACTGAGGGTTCTGGAGAGAGAGGGGGGTTTAGAGTCTAGCACCTACCCACTGAGGGGTCAGGAGAGAGAGGAGGGGTTTAGAGTCTAGCACCTACCCACTGAGGGGTCTGGAGAGAGAGGAGGGGTTTGAGTCTAGCACCTACCCACTGAGGGGTCAGGAGAGGGGGGGGGGGGTTAGAGTCTAACACCTACCCACTGAGGGTTCTGGAGAGAGAGGGGGGTTTAGAGTCTAGCACCTACCCACTGAGGGGTCTGGAGAGAGAGGAGGGGTTTAGAGTCTAGCACCTACCCACTGAGGGGTCAGGAGAGAGGGGGGTTTAGGGAGTCTAACACCTACCCACTGAGGGGTCTGGAGAGAGAGGAGGGGTTTAGAGTCTAGCACCTACCCACTGAGGGGTCAGGAGAGAGGGGGGGTTTAGAGTCTAGCACCTACCCACTGAGGGGTCAGGGGAGAGGGGGGGGGGGGTTAGAGTCTAACACCTACCCACTGAGGGTTCTGGAGAGAGAGGCGGTTTAGGGTTATAGAGGGGAAGGAGGGAGGAAGCTTTGGAAGAGGGGAGAGACTAAAAGAAGAGTGATATGGGTAGATATGGGTGGTCAGGATAGACCAAAAGAAGAGTGATATGGGTAGATATGGGTGGTCAGGATAGACCAAAAGAAGAGTGATATGGGTAGATATGGGTGGTCAGGATAGATTAAAAGTAGACAAGATGGCTGGAGGACAAGAGGGGAGAATGAAGAATAAGTAAAGAGAGTTGAAACGGGGCGAGAATTATCAGGAGAGAAATATATTGAGGAAGAGAAACAGAGAAAGCAGGGAGGCCGAGAGAGTAGGAGAGACATGTTTATATGTAGGAGTGTATTGGGTTCCCTGGTTACTGGTCCCAACCGTCTAGGAGTTATTTTCAGATCTGTATTTGGACTGAAGGTCTATAATCAGGGGCGGACTGGCCATTTGGCATTTCGGGAAATTACCAGATGGGCTGGTCCATTATCTGGCTAATAATGGGGGCCTCAGGGAAAATAATGGGCCGGTGTGTTAGAAATGCCAGGGCTGATATAATCAAGGAAACATCAGGCCTTCCACTGTTATACGCAAGTCAGTAGGGTTAATTCTGATGTATGGATGAAGCAAGTGAGTGAGTGAGTGAGTGAGTGAGTGAGTGAGTGAGTGAGTGAGTGAGTGAGTGAGTGAGTGAGTGAGTGAGTGAGTGAGTGAGTGAGTGAGTGAGTGAGTGAGTGAGAAGTCAATGTTACTGCCACAAGTTCATGATCAGCTGTCCACTCGAAAATCCAGGGCGAGTCCTCATTTGGAAATATAAGAAGTAAACCACAAGTCCACCAGTTCCAGAAATGTAGGCCCTAGTGCATTCAGTATGAATTAGAAGGATACAGAAGGTTGTGTAAACAGAAGGTTACTTAATAACCACTTTTATAAATATCAGTTACAGTGTCTAATTTACTTATTTTTTCAAAATGGTAAAAATAAAATCAGAGTGAAAATAACAGTGTTTTACATGCTCCGTGTGCAGAACCGTTTGATAAATACAAAACAGAGATTAGAACACACAGAACAGAGATTAGAACACACAGAACAGAAATTAGAACACACAGAACAGACATTACAACATACAGAACAGATATTAGAACACACAGAAGAGTTATTAGAACACACAGAACAGAGATTAGAACACACAGAACAGACATTAGAACACACAGAACAGACATTAGAACATACAGAACAGAGATTAGAACACACAGAACAGATATTAGAACACACAGAACAGACATTAGAACACACAGAACAGATATTAGAACACACAGAACAGATATTAGAACACACAGAACAGAGATTAGAACACACAGAACAGACATTAGAACACACATAACAGATATTAGAACACACAGAACAGACATTAGAACATACAGAACAGATATTAGAACACACAGAACAGTTAAAAAGAAAAAACAGAACAGACATTAGAACACACAGAACTGATATTAGAACACACAGAACAGATATTAGAACACACAGAACAGAGATTAGAACACACAGAACAGACATTAGAACACACAGAACAGATATTAGAACACACAGAACAGATATTAGAACACACAGAACAGAGATTAGAACACACAGAACAGACATTAGAACACACAGAACAGACATTAGAACATGCAGAACAGACATTAGAACATACAGAACAGAGACATTAGAACATACAGAACAGACATTAGAACATACAGAACAGACATTAGAACATACACAACAGAGACATTAGAACATACAGAACAGACATTAGAACATACAGAACAGAGACATTAGAACATACAGAACAGACATTAGAACATACAGAACAGAGATATTAGAACACACAAAACAGACATTAGAACATACAGAACAGAAACATTAGAACACACAAAACAGACATTAGAACATACAGAACAGAGACATTAGAACATACAGAACAGACACATTAGAACACACAACAGAGCCATTATAACATACAGAACAGACATTAGAACATACAGAACAGAGACATTAGAACATACAGAAGAGACATTAGAACACACATAAAAGAGACATTAGAACACAGAACAGAAATTAGAACACAGAACAAAAATTTGAACACACAGAACAGAGATTAGAACACAGAACAGAGATTAGAACACAGAACAGGGACATTTGAACATACAGAACAGAGACACTAGAACACACGAAACAGAGGCATTAGAACACACAGAAACGAGACATTAGAACACACAACAGAGACATTAGAACACACAACAGAGACATTAGAACACACAACAGAGACATTAGAACACACAACAGAGACATTAGAACCCACAACAGAGACATTAGAACACACAACAGAGACATTAGAACACACAACAGAGACATTAGAACACACAACAGAGACATTAGAACACACAACAGAGACATTAGAACACACAACAGAGACATTAGAACACACAACAGAGACATTAACAACAATAATCTACACATGTTCTCACCCTCCTCCTCTGTCCCCTGTTTGCTCTGTCTTGCCAGGCAGCCAAGTTGCTTTCCATCACGAGAAAAGAGTCACAACGCCTGTAGAAGTTGGCCAGAGAGCAGAAACTGACTGGCACTCAGACTACCAACAGACATATAATGTGCTAAAAAACAACGCTCACAACTGAAGCCTGACAATGACGGACAAACTAAATGGTAACAGCTTTAAAAAATATACCATATCAAATGTATCAATGAAAATTGGCTACCTTTTTGATAGTTATATGAAACAAAATGTTTGTTAGATAATTCCTAAACACATTTATGCTCCACACACTATAGTGCTTATTATGTATCAATGCTATGATAACAAGTATAGAAACACTGTCCTTTTTTAGGAAATGGGCCCAAAGCCCCAGAGAATAGGGTGAAGGGGAAGCCTCCTCCGTACTCTGTGGAAACACCCTATGGCTTCAGCCTGGACCTGGACTTCCTCAAGTACGTTGACGACATCGAGAAGGGCCACACCATAAAGAGGGTCCCCATCCAGCGCCGGAGCAAGGGGCAGAGGCCCAGCACTCTCCCCAGGAACCTCAATCTCTCTGGGCATGGCTACCAGCCTAGCGCCTGGGGCTCCACTGGAGCTCTGGCCTCCAGGTCTCGCCTCCCCAACCACCACCAAGGCTATGGCTCTTGGGCTTATGACGGCAGATCGCCAGCCTCCCCTGGAGGATACAAGTCTTTGGCAGAGATGGAAGCCAGTATCAGGGCCTTTGATGAGCAGCCCTTGGGGGTGCACATCAGGCCCAATCTCCTGCGGGCCTCCAGCCTGCCTCTCACCGTCCTGCTAAGGAAAGGTTCAGAGTCAACTGAGGACCCGGACAGTCTCCGAAGCTCCAGAGACCATCTCAGAGGAAGGAACACTTCCACGGAAGACATCTTCTACTCCCTGGACCGTTCGTCCAACTGTCAGTCCAACCAGGATTTTTCTGGAACCATGCGCCGACTCAATGAAGCCCTTGAGCACATGGGCAAGCTGGAGGAGGAGGTCCGGGTCATCCCAGAGCTCAAGGCACAGATCTACATCCTGCAGGAGGAGAGGGAGATGCTCCGTCTTGGACTGAACCCCAAACCCGCATCCCAAACTTTCTCCAACAGGGCCAAAGACCACTCTTATGTGACCTCTGACCTCAAAAGATCCAGGAAAGAGAGTAATCTCTTCCTCGCCAACAATGACGTCACCGATGACGACTCTAACCAGACACACGAATGGAGGACAAGCACAGACCTGGATGAGCTTCTCACAGTGACGTCTCTGCAGGCTAAAGTAGCCATGCTGGAGCAAAGGCTTCACGAGAGCAGCCTGGACCTCCAGAAGGCCACCGTGCTACTGAGAGAACAGCAGGAGGAGGGCCGGAGGAACGATGAGAGGATGTGCCAGCTGATCAGGAACACTGGGGACTTGGGGAGAGCAGAAAGAGTCCCTGTGGAACAAGATGAAAAACAGACTGAGAATTCTTCTCGGTGGGTCTTAGCAGGTGTGCATGGTGCATCCATTAGAGAAAGCTTGAATGTAGAAGCTTTGTCGACAAATACAGTGACCATTAGAACAAATAGACAAAACCCAGGCACTCAGATTGAGGACCTAGGAGATGATCAAGTTTGGCTCTCAGCTAGTTCTTTCATGATGGAGGCCCAAGCGAACAGACTTGGAGCTGGTCAACACATTTCAAAAACGGTGGTCCATTGCTCCGTCAGAGAACCAGGCCTAGCAGTACCCATGGAACACATGCCCCAGGAGGAAGCCCCCCCAGGGAGCATGGATCAAGCTGTGGCAGCCCTCCACGTAAAGAGGATCCAGTGTCTCCTGGAACAGCAGTGGGAGTGTCTGTGTGGGGGGACAGCACCAGAGGGGGGCAAGGCCCTGGAGCACCCAGACCCCAAGGTCAATTCACTGCAGGAGGAGATGATGAGTCTGGTTCATACTCTTTCCTCCTACTACATCCATGGATCCAGTGACAGAGAGGCTTCTCAAGGAGGTATAGCCTATTTTCACAGGTCTTTCGGGTTGATTTCCAGAACACAGATTAAGCCTTTTTTCTGGACTAAAAAGTATACTCAATGAAGAATCTCCATTGAAAGTGCTTTCTAGTCCAGGAGAAGACTTGATCTAGTAGGTAGGACTGGGAACCTGGAAAACAATTGACAGTCTACAATGACAAAAAATATTTTCAATGAAATATAAAAAGAAAAGTGATTTGGAACAAGGAATAATTTTCTCAGGTTCCTTATAAAGCAAATTGAATTCCAATGTTCATTTTATAGAACAGAGCTCTTTTGTCTTTAAATAAATGATACATTTTCGAATTAAAAGCACAGTCATAATGTAATACAATCGATTCCCAATGCTTTTGAAACCCCATTCACGTCAACGTCAGCACCTTTAACTCGTAGCTTTGAGCTTTTTCTCCATCTAGCATGAAAGATTAGGTCCAATTTATGAGTCAATGACAGGAATTTACTGCACACAAAATCCCATTACCATGTCAGAGACTACTTACAGACAACTTTCCTTGCCTCTCTCACATTGAGACCCACAATTCACGATGCAGTGTAAATGAATGGTTATAGCTGGCCTGGCTTTATTCATGATAGATGTGTATTGATGACTGTAACTCTCTCATACTGTATGTATTTTATGAAGACTTTAGATTTTGCCATATTGGAATGACTCTACAGTTCCTACAAGTACTTCCCTTCTCTACCTTTGTACTAGCACTGGTCATAGTTACAAGGAAATTATGTTGTTCTTGTGCTAAAGACAATTCAATGCTGCTGAGGACACAACTTACCAGACTCATGTGTCTAATTAAAGCAAAGAAATGAACATAAATACAGTTTATATGTAGTTATCAAACTTCCCGCATAGCGTCCCATTGTTATTAGGCTACCAAACATGTATAATGGAGTATGTTTAAGGACTGTCTATTTCCATGTCATACTGTGTGGTTGGTCGCACCTGAAATGACAATCATTTGCAAAGCATTTACAATTCTGTATTTTTTAATAACGGGTTCGAGCTTCACTAACTCTTTAGTTGGTTCGAGCTTCACCAACTCTTTAGTTGGTTCGAGCTTCACCAACTCTTTAGTTGGTTCGAGCTTCACCAACTCTTTAGTTGGTTTGAGCTTCACCAACCCTTTAGTTGGTTCGAGCTTCACCAACTCTTTAGTTGGTTCGAGCTTCACCAACTCTTTAGTTGGTTCGAGCTTCACCAACTCTTTAGTTGGTTCGAGCTTCACCAACTCTTTAGTTGGTTCGAGCTTCACCAACTCTTTAGTTGGTTCGAGCTTCACCAACTCTTTAGTTGGTTCGAGCTTCACCAACACTTTAGTTGGTTCGAGCTTCACCAACCCTTTAGTTGGTTCGAGCTTCACCAACCCTTTAGTTGGTTCGAGCTTCACCAACCCTTTAGTTGGTTCGAGCTTCACCAACTCTTTAGTTGGTTCGAGCTTCACCAACTCTTTAGTTGGTTCGAGCTTCACCAACCCTTTAGTTGGTTCGAGCTTCACCAACCCTTTAGTTGGTTCGAGCTTCACCAACTCTTTAGTTGATTCGAGCTTCACCAACCCTTTAGTTGGTTCGAGCTTCACCAACTCTTTAGTTGGTTCAAGCTTCACCAGCTCTTTAGTTGGTTCGAGCTTCACCAACCCTTTAGTTGGTTCGAGCTTCACCAACCCTTTAGTTGGTTTGAGCTTCACCAACTCTTTAGTTGGTTCGAGCTTCACCAGCTCTTTAGTTGGTTCGAGCTTCACCAACCCTTTAGTTGGTTCGAGCTTCACCAACCCTTTAGTTGGTTTGAGCTTCACCAACTCTTTAGTTGATTCGAGCTTCACCAACCCTTTAGTTGGTTCGAGCTTCACCAACTCTTTAGTTGGTTCGAGCTTCACCAACCCTTTAGTTGGTTCGAGCTTCACCAACCCTTTAGTTGGTTCTAGCTTCACCAACTCTTTAGTTGGTTCGAGCTTCACCAACTCTTTAGTTGGTTCGAGCTTCACCAACCCTTTAGTTGGTTCGAGCTTCACCAACCCTTTAGTTGTTGTTGTTTGTTTAGCCGTTGTTCTATTCAAAGTGGGACCGTGTGATTTAACAACTCCTACGCCTTAAAAAAAATGTTTTCGTCTCATCTAGGGTTGCAAAGGAAGGGTATATTACTGGAAACTTCTGAAGTTTACCAGAACTTTCAAGGTATTTTAGGAGTTTTATCTAGTGGCCTTTTTTGGGGGTACTTTAGATTATCACAGGTGTCTGTAATTATCTCTGTCCCTCTGTGTGGCCTTATCACATGTTAAATATGAATCTAGACCATCAACTTAGTGAATACCATAGGGTGTTTAATATGAGACTTTCAGCACGTCCTTTATACTGGTTTTGTATTACTGTGTCAATATGTCTTTGTGGTAAATGATTTGGCGCCAAACTGGTGGTAGTTGTGTAAGAAGTCAATAGTTGGAAGAGTCTCATAGTTAATGGAATATAATGCCATTGTTCATTAGATGCTTTTTGTTCATTTAAGTAGGCTATTTTCTCTTGAATTATGTGGCCAGAGCAGAGTGGTTCCCAACCTTTTTTGGCTGCTGTACTAACAACTGAATTTTGCTCTGCCTGGAGTATCCTTGAAGTACCCTCTCATTTTACCAGTAGACCCATGGTCACATGAGTCTTCTCATGTACCCCCTGTGGATAGACCAAGTACCCCCTCTTTTTACCAGTAGACCCATGGTCACATGAGTCTTCTCATGTACCCCCTGTGGATAGACCAAGTACCCCCTCATTTTACCAGTAGACCCATGGTCACATGAGTCTTCTCATGTACCCCCTGTGGATAGACCAAGTACCCCCTCATTTTACCAGTAGACCTATGGTCACATGAGTCTTCTCATGTACCCCCTGTGGATAGACCAAGTACCCTCTCATTTTACCAGTAGACCCATGGTCACATGAGTCTTCTCATGTACCCCCTGTGGCTAGACCAAGTACCCCCAGGGGTCCTAGTTCCCCTGGTTGGGAACCTCGGCACTAGAAACACATTGGCAATATGAATAATATATATGAATACATTTGTTTAAAGTTATTCAAGTATAAATTACCAGAGTTCCTATAGGTTACCATAGCTTTTACCAGTAGATTTGCAATCCTAATCTTGGCGTTTTCTCTCCCAGTCCCAAAATCCATCATGAAGAGAAATGGGAGTGCTCGGATGTCAAAGAACCTCCACTTTGCTGGTGTGAACGGAGGGTAAGACACTAGACTCCTGACATTTATGTTGTTAAACAAATAACTAACTTGAGCACCACCCTCTGAATGTATGACCCATTTATGGCTAACCCTGAAGATCTCACTGTGCAGCAACTCAAGTTGGGTACAGTCTGCGTTTAGCTATGAAAACCTCTTGTACAGAGCCTTCAGAAAGTATTCACACCCCTTGACTTTTCACATTGTGTTGTGTTACAGCCTAAATTTAAAATAGATTCAACTGAGATTCTGTGTCACTGACCAACACACAATACCCCATAATGTCAAAGTGGAATTGTGTTTTTGGAAATGTTGACAAACAAATAAAAAATGATAAGATTAAATGTTTTAAGTCAATAAGTATTCAACCCCTTTGTTATGGAGAGCCTAAAGTTTAAGAGTAAAAATGTGCTTCACATAATAAGTTGCATGGACTCACTCTGTGTGCAATAAGTGTTTAACATGATTTTTGAATGATTAGCTCATCTCTGTACCCTCAGCCGAGGAGTGAATTTCAAACACAGATTCAACCACAAAGACCAGGCAGGTTTTCCTATGCCTCACAAAGAAGGGCACCTATTTGTTCAATGGGTAAAACATTTAAAAAGCAGATGTTGAATATCCCTTTGAGCATGGTGAAGTTATTAATTACACTAACCTTAAACACAAGGCCAAATATACACTGAGTGTACAAAACATTAGGAAAACCTTCCTAGTATCGAGTTGCCCTCAGAACAGCCTAAATTCATCAGTAATGGACTCTACAATTTGTCGAAAGCATTCCACAGTGATGCTGGCCCACATTCACTCCAATGCTTCACACAGTTGTGTCAAGTTGTCTGGATGTCCTATGTGTGGTGGACCATTCTTGACAAAACACAGGAAACTGTTGGGTGTGAAAAACCAGGCAGTGTTGCAGTTCTTGACACACTCAAACCGACGTGCCTGACACCTACTACCCCGTACACAGGCACTTAAATGTTTTGTCTTTCCCATTCACCTCTGAATGGCACACAAACACAATCCATGTCTCAGTTGTCTCAAGGCTTAAAAATCCTTCTTTAACCTGTCTCTTCCCCTTCATCTACACTGATTGAAGTAGATTTAACAACTGACATCACTAAAGGATCATAGCTTTGGTCACCTGGTCAGTCTATGTCATGGAAAGAGCAGGTGTTCCTAATGTTTTGCCCACTCAGTGTACATTGGAGTTGCTTACCAAGATGACAATGAATGTTCCTGAGTTGCCTAGTTGCCTAGTTATGTAAATATTGTACAATCCAGGTTAGGAAAGCTCTTAGAGATTTACCCAGAGAGACTCACAGCTGTAATGGCTGCCAAAGATTATTCTAACATGTATTGACTCAGGGAATACTTATGTAAATGAGATATTTCTGTATTTCATTTGCAAAAATAAATTTACAAAATGTTTTCACTTTGTCATTATGGGTAAGAAAAAAAAATATTTAAACCATTTTGAATTCAGGTTGTAACCAAAAAATATGAAATAAGTCAAGGGGTACGAGTACTTTCTGAAGGCAAAGTACATGGCTAGATTGTCAGGACGGCTGTACACACTTAGAAAAAGGTGCTATCTAGAACTTCAAAGGGTTCTTTGGCTGTCCGCATAGGAGAACCCTTTGAAGAACCCTTTTTGGTTCCACAGAGGGTTCTAAATGGAACCCAAAAACGGTTATCATACGGGTACAGCTGAAGAACCCTTTTTGGTTCCACAGAGGGTTCTAAATGGAACCCAAAAACGGTTATCATACGGGTACAGCTGAAGAACCCTTCTGGAACCCTTTTTATAATCACAAAACACATTGGTTCCTACTGATATGCATTTAGCTTTGAAACAACACCAAACGAGGATTTGGATCGTAAGAGCCATGCAAAGGAGGACATGTCAGCGCTACAGCAACAACCAGAAGGACAACCTTACCCTGGGGAGATGGCAGAGAAACTTGCCGACCATGGGGGTTCAAACCATGGAGACCAGAAAGAGGGAGACCCAAGCCCAGGTCAAGAGATGATGGAAGGAACCGATGCGATGGACCAGACTACTCAGACTGCAGAACCAGACAAACAGACAGATAGTGGTGGGGATGTGGAAGCTGCAGAACCAGAGAACCAGAACAAGACAGACACAACACCAGAGGAACCCATGGAAGCAGAACCAGATCCAGACAGGTGAGGGGAACTGAGTATATTGTATGTCGTTCATGAATTATACAATTTGATGATTTGCCAGTTGTTTTGGCATATTCAGTTTTTAATTTTGAAAAGTGTCAAGACAATCTTTATTGTAACGTATTGACGTTAGTGAAAGTATATGAATGGGACTGATGATTCTATGTCCTCATAGGGAGGCTGTAGAAGGGGAGTTCATAGCAGCATGTCATTTCGTCAGCGATCACATGGATAACATGGATAACCCCAATGATGAAATGGTACGCATGGTACAGAAATACACTTAGACATAGGCCTATAGGCACAAACCTAATTACACAAGCCTTATTCAACATGAATGGCTGTCAACACAGATAAGGCAGGCACTACCAAAACACAGTGTGTTAATGATGAAATCATTTTTCATAGTTATGCACCTCATTACTTTCATTAGCATCATTAAAATGTACAGGTAACTGCCAAAATAAAGGAAACACCAACATAAAGTGTCTTAATAGGGCCACCACGAGCCAGAACAGTTTCAATGAACCCTGACGTAGATTATACAAGTGTCTGGAACTCTACCGGAGGGATACGACACCAGTCTTCCACGAGGAAATGCATCATTTGGTGTTTTGTTGGTGGTTTTGTTGATTGTGTTCATCTGGGTTGAGATCTGGTGACTGAGACGGCCGTGGCTTATGGCTTACATCGTTTTCATGCTCTTCAAACCATTCAGTGACCACTCGTGCCCTGTGGATGGGGGTGTTGTCATCCTATGGGGGCAAAGCCATGGTAACCAAAATAATGGCCTGCCCAACATTTTTATACATGACCCTAAGCATGAATGGATGTTAATTGCTTAATTAACTCAGGAAACACTCCTGTGTGGAAGCACCTGCTTTCAATATACTTTGTATCCCTCATTTACTCAAGTGTTTCCATTATTTGGGCAGTTAACATGTCTATGTGCTGTTAGTGTTGTTAACATGTCTATGTGCTGTTAGTGTTGTTAACATGTCTATGTGCTGTTAGTGTTGTTAACATGTCTATGTGCTGTTAGTGTCGTTAACATGTCTATCTGCTGTTAGTGTTGTTAACATGTCTATGTGCTGTTAGTGTTGTTAACATGTCTATGTGCTGTTAGTGTTGTTAACATGTCTATGTGCTGTTAGTGTCGTTAACATGTCTATCTGCTGTTAGTGTTGTTAACATGTCTATGTGCTGTTAGTGTTGTTAACATGTCTATGTGCTGTTAGTGTTGTTAACATGTCTATGTGCTGTTAGTGTTGTTAACATGTCTATGTGCTGTTAGTGTTGTTAACATGTCTATGTGCTGTTAGTGTTGTTAACATGTCTATGTGCTGTTAGTGTTGTTAACATGTCTATGTGCTGTTAGTGTTGTTAACATGTCTATGTGCTGTTAGTGTTGTTAACATGTCTATGTGCTGTTAGTGTTGTTAACATGTCTATGTGCTGTTAGTGTTGTTAACATGTCTATGTGCTGTTAGTGTCGTTAACATGTCTATCTGCTGTTAGTGTTGTTAACATGTCTATGTGCTGTTAGTGTTGTTAACATGTCTATGTGCTGTTAGTGTTGTTAACATGTCTATGTGCTGTTAGTGTTGTTAACATGTCTATGTGCTGTTAGTGTTGTTAACATGTCTATGTGCTGTTAGTGTTGTTAACATGTCTATGTGCTGTTAGTGTTGTTAACATGTCTATGTGCTGTTAGTGTTGTTAACATGTCTATGTGCTGTTAGTGTTGTTAACATGTCTATGTGCTGTTAGTGTCGTTAACATGTCTATCTGCTGTTAGTGTTGTTAACATGTCTATGTGCTGTTAGTGTTGTTAACATGTCTATGTGCTGTTAGTGTTGTTAACATGTCTATGTGCTGTTAGTGTTGTTAACATGTCTATGTGCTGTTAGTGTTGTTAACATGTCTATGTGCTGTTAGTGTCGTTAACGTGTCTATCTGCTGTTAGTGTTGTTAACATGTCTATGTGCTGTTAGTGTCGTTAACATGTCTATGTGCTGTTAGTGTCGTTAACGTGTCTATGTGCTGTTAGTGTCGTTAACATGTCTATGTGCTGTTAGTGTCGTTAACATGTCTATGTGCTGTTAGTGTCGTTAACGTGTCTATCTGCTGTTAGTGTCGTTAACGTGTCTATCTGCTGTTAGTGTTGTTAACATGTCTATGTGCTGTTAGTGTCGTTAACATGTCTATGTGCTGTTAGTGTCGTTAACATGTCTATCTGCTGTACACATTTTCTCCCTGAAATATCCAAGGGTTATGGAAATAAGTCTTCAGTTAAACTGATCTTAGATCAGAGTCTATGGTAGGGCTGTGGGCAACTCCAGTCCAGGTGGACCACAGTGTGTGCAGGCTTTTGTCCCAGCCCCAAACTAACACTCGGTTATCTTCCGTCTGTTCCCCAGAGGCGTGGCCTGGTGGTGCTGTTCCAGCATTGGTTCCGGGTGGCGGCTGAGGAGGACTCTCTGGCCAATACGGTGTCAGTGCACCTCAGAGAGGTGAGGACGGCCACGCCGTCGCTCCTCCCCTTCTTAGTTAACATGGCAGACGACAACGGCAACACAGTGCTGCACTACAGCGTGTCTCACACCAACTACCCCATTGTCAGCCTGCTACTGGACACAGGTAGGCACCACTGTGTATGTGTGTATGATTACACTATTATGAGAATGGTGAAGGTAGGACAGTATGTGTACATAAGAACTCACTGTATGGGATATCTACACTACCGTTCAAATGTTTGGGGTCACTTAGAAATGTCCTTGTTTTTGAAAGAAAAGCACATTTTTTGTCCGTTTAAAATAACATAAAATTGATCAGAAATACAGTGTAGACATTGTTAATGTTGTAAATGACTATTGTAGCTGGAAACGGCAGATTTATTATGGAATATCTACATAGGCGTATAGAGGCCCATTATCAGCAACCATCACTCCTGTGTTCCAATGGCACGTTGTGTTAGCTAATCCAAGTTTATAATTTTAAAAGGCTAATTGATCATTAGAAAACCCTTTTCCAATTAGGCTAGCACAGCTGAATGTAGATATTCCATTTAATAAATCTGCCTTTTCCAGGTTCCACAGTGTATCTACACGGTTCCACAGTGTATCTACATGGTTCCACAGTGTATCTACATGGTTCCACAGTGTATCTACATGGTTCCACCGTGTATCTACATGGTTCCACCGTGTATCTACATGGTTCCACAGTGTATCTACACGGTTCCACCGTGTATCTACACGGTTCCACAGTGTATCTACACGGTTCCACCGTGTATCTACACGGTTCCACCGTGTATCTACACGGTTCCACAGTGTATCTACACGGTTCCACAGTGTCTCTACACGGTTCCACAGTGTCTCTACACGGTTCCACAGTGTATCTACATGGTTCCACAGTGTATCTACATGGTTCCACAGTGTATCTACACGGTTCCACAGTGTATCTACATGGTTCCACAGTGTATCTATAGTCTCTCTTGAAACAACACTACAAAAACACAAGTAGACATGAAGGTCCAATACACGTTTCTAAATGGGTGTGTGTTCCCTCTGCAGGTGTTTGTGAGGTGGACTTTCAGAACAAGGCGGGGTACACAGCGGTGATGCTGGCCTCCCTGACGGCCCCGGACAGCTCTGGGGACATGGAGGTGGTCGGCAGGCTTATGGAGCTGGGGGACGTCAATGCTCAAGCCAGCCAGGTCACTGTCACTGCCTCTGTCGACACCCCAAATACACACCTCATACTTCATCCTAACTCTATTATATGGTACATATTGTACTGTAGGACCAAGCATCTCAGTCTTCTAACCCTGGCGTTTTTAAGTGCCATGCTCTATCAACTGAGCCACATGGGAATACCGTGGAGTCTTTCTGCTCAGAAATCATAATAACATGTCTTAACTGACCCAAGGGCCGCGCCAGCATCATTTCCCTCTCTATTTTAAACACACTACAAAACATTGTCCTATAAGACCAGCCTCTGTACTAAAGATGGATTTGCCCTAACTGCCTCCTGGCCAGTCAGTTTCAGCTCTCTCTGCATGCCGAGATAATTCTCCTCTCTTGGCCCTCCTCATCCCTCTGCCTGTCTCTCTCCCTCCAGGGGGGGTCAAACAGCTCTGATGCTAGCAGTGAGACATGGCCGGGGCCTGATGGTGCGTCTGCTGCTGCGCTGCGGGGCCGACACCAACATCCAGGACTGCCAGGGGGCCACGGCCCTCGTGTGCGCCTGCGAGAAGGGCCACACACACATCGCCCGGCTGCTGTTGCAAGCGGCCGAGTGTGACACCAGCGTCACTGACAGGGTGAGTGCTGGATGGATACACTACAGAACACACACACACAATCCAACCACCCCCTGAAAGCCTCAGGGGTTTCACCATGAGGCCAACGGTAACTTCAGGAGACGACAATACATCTAACAACCTCCTACGCCACCTAGTGAATAAGACTACAAATTACACTCTTGGGGGGGAATTATCAACCATCTCAAGTAATTTATTTTGCCATTATAAGACTCAATGTTAACAGGATGTCAGTCCGCTTTTCTCACTACAATTAGTGACTTTGCTGAAAGAGCAGCTTAGGCAATTGGAAGCATTTGATAGCCCAAATACCTCGGTTTGAGTCCCAAATAGCACCCTATTCTCTATGGGCCCAAGTCAAAAGAAGTGGACTAAACGAGGAATAGGGTGCAGATTAGGATGCAGCCCGTGTCTCATTGAGCTGTGAGAGTGACAGCGTGGCTGTTCTATAATAACACGCAGCTCTCTGTGGATTAATGAAGCCTTTTGTTGAGGCAAACCTCACTGGGCTTTGACAAGCTAATCACTAATCCGCTTAATCTGTAGGGAAAGAGGGCAAAAATAAAAAGGGGAAATCCTGTAGGCTGTCCAGCTCTCCCCGTAGACTGGTAGAGAATAAGAGCTTTCTCAGTTTAGGGCCTCCTGCTTTGAATTGACTCCAGCCTATCTTCAAAGTGTTCATTGAATCAATTATCATTCACTTGGCGAATGTGCACCGTTTTCTCTCACATTTTTTAGTTTATATTACCGTCGTTTAGCATGGTTGCATACTTAAGTATAGTGTGTGCCAAACCTCTCCTGCAGTACTCCCACCCATTTCAGCACTGGCACACCTGATTCATCAAGCCCTTCAGTTGTTCAATCAGGTGTGCGAGTTCAGGAATGTCAATGTGGAATAGCTAGGGTTACTCAAGGAGACGTTTAGGAAATACTGACTTAGCATACCCTGAATGATTTATAGTGCATACCTCAAGTATTGATCTTCTTTCTTTCTCATCTCCCTGTTTTCGTCTCCACCTCCTCCAGCGTGGTCGCACGGCCCTGTCTGTAGCACAGCAGGGGTCTCACGTTGACATCACAGCCCTTCTCCAGGCCCACCAAACACACGCTGAGACGTCTGTCTGAGACTCCTTACCCCGTGGATGGACTCAAAGACACAGATGTTGCAGTGCAAGGAATATCCAAGTCCAAATGGAACCCTGTTCCGTGCTGTCAATAGAGCCCTTCCTTCTGTCAATAGAGCCCTTCCTGCTGCCAATAGAGCCCTTCCTGCTGCCAATAGAGCCCTTCCTGCTGCGAATAGAGCCCTTCCTACTGCGAATAGAGCTCTTCTTACTGTATATAGAGCCCTTCCTACTGCGAATAGAGCTCTTCTTACTGTATATAGAGCCCTTCCTGCTGCCAATAGAGCCCTTCCTGCTGCGAATAGAGCCCTTCCTACTGTGAATAGAGCTCTTCTTACTGTATATAGAGCCCTTCCTGCTGCGAATGGAGCCCTTCCTGCTGCGAATAGAGCCCTTCCTACTGTATATAGAGACCTTCCTGCTGCCAATAGAGCCCTTCCTGCTGCCAATAGAGCCCTTCCTGCTGCGAATAGAGCCCTTCCTACTGTGTATAGAGCCCTTCCTGCTGCGAATAGAGCCCTTCCTGCTGCGAATAGAGCCCTTCCTGCTGCGAATAGAGCCCTTCCTACTGTATATAGAGCCCTTCCTGCTGCCAATAGAGCACTTCCTGCTGCGAATAGAGCCCTTCCTACTGTATATAGAGCCCTTCCTACTGTATATAGAGCCCTTCCTGCTGTATATAGAGCCCTTCCTGCTGCGAATAGAGCCCTTCCTACTGTATATAGAGCCCTTCTTTATACCACAACTTAGGTCAATTATCTCCTTTCTCCTTCGGTCTCTCTTTCTCTTCTCCTTCTCTCTCTTCTTCTTCTGTCTCCTATCTCTGTCTCCTTCTGTCTCTCTGTCTCCTATCTCTTTCTCCTTCGGTCTTCTTTCTCTTCTCCTTCTCTCTCTTCTTCTTCGGTCTCCTTTCTCCTTCTCTCTCTTCTTCTTCTGTCTCCTATCTCTTTCTCCTTCTGTCTCTCTTTCTCTTCTCCTTCCCTCTCTTCTTCTTCTGTCTCCTATCTCTTTCTCCATCTGTCTCTTTCTCCTTCGTCTCTTTCTCTTCTCCTTCTCTCTCTTCTTCTTCTGTCTTCTTTCTCTTTCTCCTTCTGTCTCTCTTTCTCTTCTCCTTCCCTCTCTTCTTCTTCTGTCTCCTATCTCTTTCTCCATCTGTCTGTCTCTTTCTCCTTCGTCTCTTTCTCTTCTCCTTCTCTCTCTTCTTCTTCTGTCTCCTATCTCTTTCTCCATCTGTCTCTTTCTCATTCGTCTCTTTCTCTTCTCCTTCTCTCTCTTCTTCTTCTGTCTTCTTTCTCTTTCTCCTTCTGTCTCTCTTTCCCTTCTCCTTCCCTCTCTTCTTCTTCTGTCTCCTATCTCTTTCTCCATCTGTGTCTTTCTCCTTCGTCTCTTTCTCTTCTCCTTCTCTCTCTTCTTCTTCTGTCTTCTTTCTCTTCTCCTTCTCTTTATCTTCTCATTCTATCTTCTTTCTCTTCTCCTTCTGTCTCTCTCTCTCTTCTCCTTCTGTCTCTTTCTCTTCTCATTCTGTCTTCTTTCTCTTCTTCTTCTGTCTCCTATCTCTTTCTCCATCTGTCTCTTTCTCCTTCATCTCTTTCTCTTCTCCTTCTCTCTCTTCTTCTTCTGTCTCCTATCTCTTTCTCCATCTGTCTCTTTCTCCTTCGTCTCTTTCTCTTCTCCTTCTCTCTCTTCTTCTTCTGTCTTCTTTCTCTTCTCCTTCTCTTTCTCTTCTCATTCTATCTTCCTTCTCTTCTCCTTCTGTCTCTCTCTCTTTCTTTCTCCTTCTGTCTCTTTCTCTTCTCATTCTGTCTCCTATCTCTTTCTCCTTCTGTCTTCTTTCTCTTCTCCTTCTCTTTCTCTTCTGTCTCTCTCATTCTCTCTTTCTCTTCTCATTCTGTCTTCTTTCTCTTCTCCTTCTCCTTCTGTCTCTTCTGTCTCTCTTCTCCTTCTGTCTCTTTCTCTTCTCATTCTGTCTTCTTTCTCTTCTCCTTCTGTCTTCTTTCTCTTCTCCTTCTGTCTCTCTCTCTCTTCTCCTTCTGTCTCTTTCTCTTCTCATTCTGTCTTCTTTCTCTTCTCCTTCTGTCTTCTTTCTCTTCTCCTTCTGTCTCTCTCTCTCTTCTCCTTCTGTCTCTTTCTCTTCTTCTTTGTGTTGGTCACTTATTGGCTCAGTATTGACTGAGCTCAGCTGGTCGTATTAGTTGCTGACTACTAGGCTCTGGCCAAAAGTAGTGCACTATACAGTAGAGAATAGGGTTCTATTTCAGACACAGATGAAGATCTCTCACCTCCGCTCGTCTGATTCGGTCTACTTTCCTCACTCCGTCTTGGGCCTCTAAGGATCAGGTTGTGAGGTCAATGACATTAGACTGAGCTCTTCACTTCCTGTTCCTGGACAGGGAAAAACACATCTTTAAAGACTCTGTGTGTGTGTGTGTGTGTGTGTGTGTGTGTGTGTGTGTGTGTGTGTGTGTGTGTGTGTGTGTGTGTGTGTGTGTGTGTGTGTGTGTGTGTGTGTGTGTGTGTGTGTGTGTGTGTGTGTGTGTGTGTGCGTGCGTGTGTGTGTGTGTGTGTGTGTAAATGTTATTATGACAGCTGTGCAAAGCTCCAATCCTGGAGGGCGATATTGTCTGCTGGTTTTTGTCCTCGCCTTTAAAATTGTCTATTTTCTTTTTACCTGGGCAAGGTAGCAATCAATGACCCAATAAGTGCCACGAAGGGAGATCCCAAAAGCCAGCAGGACTGCGGCTCTTGAGGACTTGGTTTATCCCTGTTACGTTCACGAGAAAGGTCTTTGAGAAAGGTCTTTGAGAAAGGTCTTTGAGAAAGGTCTTTGAGAAAGGTCTTTGAGGTCTTTGAAAAGGTCTTTGTGTTACAAATAAAATAAAATGCCACCAATTGGATGGATGGGTTGATTGCTCTCCTGGTACTGTAAACATTGGGGGGGGGCTTTACAAGTAGGCCGTCATTGTAAATAAGAATTTGTTCTTAACTGACTTGCCTAGTTAAATAACGGTAAAATAAAAAAATTAATCAAATATGAATTTGGGGGAAGATGTTCCATCAGTGAGTTAAATTCTTTCTTTTTTTGTGTCTTCAAATTGTAATGTGTGACTTTAATTTTGATCTGTTATTCTGACTCTGCTTATACTAGCTGTACTATGTGCAGCAGGAAGGAGAGCTGTGTCATCAGACTGATTGAAATATCAAAGAAAGACAATGGTCTTCAGGTCTGCACCGCTACCCTCGGGCCATTTCAGCCAGAGACAATTAGCACAGTAAATATACAGAGCATTTACATTGAACTGTTTCCTACTATCAGCAATATGTTGCATGTTAATCTCGATACTGTATGAAGTAAAATATTGAGCTATACTGTTATAAATGGATTTCATTATGATCAATATCCATTGTAGACAAACCCGACTGTTGATTTAACTACTTATTTCCATGCATTATTCTTAAAACAAAGCAAGACTGTTGACCTATAACTGTTTTAATAAAAATGTTTTCCAATTATTTTGTATTGGATGTGGGGAAAACACATTACAACTCATTGTACTCTGTAATAACATAAATGGACAGCAGATGGCGCTACCTTTCCATACTTGTTATGAATGCATGTTGTGAATGCAGTACTGACTGAATGTCTTGAAATTTTATTCAGAGACGTACATACATTTGAAGTCGGAAGTTCCCATACACCTTAGCCAAATACATTTAAACTCAGTTTTTCACAACTCCTGACATTTAACCCTAGTAACAATTCTCTGTTTAAGGTCAGTTAGGATCACCACTTTATTTTAAGAATGTGAAATGTCAGAATGATAGTAGAGAGAATGATTTATTTCAGCTTTCATCCCATTCCCAGTTGGTCAGAAGTTTACATACACTCAATTAGTATTTGATAGCATTATTTGGTAGCCTTCCACAAGCTTCCCACAATAAGTTGGGTGAATTTTGACCCATTCCTCTTGACAGAGCTGGTGTAACTGAGTCAGGTTTGTAGGCCTCCTTGCTTACACACACTTTTTCAGTTCTGCCCACAAATTGTCTATAGGATTGAGGTCAGGGCTTTGTGACAGCCACTCCAATACCTTGACTTTGTTGTCCTTAAGCCATTTTGCCACAACTTTGGAAGTATGCTTGGGGTCATTGTCCATTTGGAAGATCCATTTTCAACCAAGCTTTAACTTCCTGACTGATGTCTTGAGATGTTGCTTCAATATATCCAAATAATTATCCTACCTCATGATGCCATCTATTTTGTGAAGTGCACCAGGCCCTCCTGCAGCAAAGCACCCCCACAACAAGATGCTGCCACCCCCGTGCTTCACAGTTGGGATGGTGTTCTTCGGCTTGCAAGCCTCCCCCTTTTTCCTCCAAACATAACGATGGTCATTATGGGCAAACAGTTCTATTTTTGTTTCATCAGACCAGACGACAGTTCTTCAAAAAGTACGATATTTGTCCCCATGTGCAGTTGTAAACCGTAGTCTGGCTTTTTTATGCCTGTTTTTGAGCAGTGGATTCTTCCTTGTTGAGCGGCCTTTCAGGTTATGTCGATATAGGACTCGTTTTACTATGGATATAGATACTTTTGTAACTTTTTCCTCCAGCATCTTCACAAGGTCCTTTGCTGATGTTCTGGGAATGATTTGCACTTTTCGCACCAAAGTACGTTCATCTCTAGGAGACAGAACACGTCTCCTTACTGAGTGGTATGACGGCTGCGTGGTCCCATGGTGTTTATACCTGCGTACTATTGTTTGTACAGATGAACGTGGTACCTTCAGGTGTTTGAAAATTACTCCCAAGGATGAACCAGACTTGTGGATGTCTACAATTTATTTCTGAGGTCTTGGCTGATTTATTTTGATTTTCCCATGATGTCAAGCAAAGAGGCACTGAGTTTGAAGGTAGGCCTTGAAATACATCCACAGGTACACCTCCAATTGACTCAAATGATTTCAATTAGCCTGTCAGAAGTTTCTAAAGCCATGACATCATTTTCTGGAATTTTCCAAGCTGTTTAAAGGCACAGTCAACTTAGTGTATCTAAACGTCTTACCCACTGGAATTGTGATACAGTGAATTATAAGTGAAATAATCGGTCTGTAAACAATTGTTGGACAAATTAATAGTGTCAAAGTAGGTGTCCTAACCTAACCAAATTGCCAAAACTATAGTTTGTTAACAAGAAATTTGTGGAGTGGTTGAAAAACAAGTTTTAATGACTCCAACCTAAGTGAATGTAAACTAGTTTTAATGACTCCAACCTAAGTGAATGTAAACTAGTTTTAATGACTCCTACCTAAGTGAATGTAAACTAGTTTTAATGACTCCAACCTAAGTGAATGTAAACTAGTTTTAATGACTCCAACCTAAGTGAATGTAAACTAGTTTTAATGACTCCAACCTAAGTGAATGTAAACTAGTTTTAATGACTCCTACCTAAGTGAATGTAAACTAGTTTTAATGACTCCTACCTAAGTGAATGTAAACTAGTTTTAATGACTCCAACCTAAGTGAATGTAAACTAGTTTTAATGACTCCTACCTAAGTGAATGTAAACTAGTTTTAATGACTCCTACCTAAGTGAATGTAAACTAGTTTTAATGACTCCTACCTAAGTGAATGTAAACTAGTTTTAATGACTCCAACCTAAGTGAATGTAAACTAGTTTTAATGACTCCTACCTAAGTGAATGTAAACTAGTTTTAATGACTCCTACCTAAGTGAATGTAAACTAGTTTTAATGACTCCAACCTAAGTGAATGTAAACTAGTTTTAATGACTCCAATCTAAGTGAATGTAAACTAGTTTTAATGACTCCAACCTAAGTGAATGTAAACTAGTTTTAATGACTCCAACCTAAGTGAATGTAAACTAGTTTTAATGACTCCAACCTAAGTGAATGTAAACTAGTTTTAATGACTCCAATCTAAGTGAATGTAAACTAGTTTTAATGACTCCAACCTAAGTGAATGTAAACTAGTTTTAATGACTCCAACCTAAGTGAATGTAAACTAGTTTTAATGACTCCAATCTAAGTGAATGTAAACTAGTTTTAATGACTCCAACCTAAGTGAATGTAAACTAGTTTTAATGACTCCTACCTAAGTGAATGTAAACTAGTTTTTGTAACAGTATTTTTATTGAAATTTCACAATTTTCACCCATATTAAGAGATACAGAGACAAAGCACACAGAACAAAAAGTAAAACAGCCCCCACTTACCCATATTTACGTGCACATACATACATACATACATACATACATACATACATACATACATACATACATACATACATACATACATACATACATACATACATACATACATACATACATACATACATACATACATACATACATACATACATACATACATACATACATACATACATACATACATACATACATACATACATACATACATACATACATACATACATACATACATACATACATACATACATACATACATACATACATACATACATACATACATACATACATACATACATACATACATACATACATACATATACCCATGCATATACACACACCTATGCATACATACACGCACGCACCCACCTATACATACGTACACCATTTCTCTTCCCGCTCTGTGCCTCTCTCACCCCATCACCATCATTGCGTCTCTCAATACATACATTTTAAACAAACTTACAAACAGAAATTTAAACAAAAAAGCTCAGTTTAAACCAAGAGGTTAGGTTCCACACATGGAACGTACAGTGTAGTTCTGAAATACATAGATCCCCGCCATTCTAAGAGAAACCTTGCAGCATAATGGTTGATACCTCAGGTTCTAGATAATTTAGATAAGGTTCCCATACTTTGTAGAACTGGTCTGTTTTAGAATGCAATGTACATGTCAGATATTCCAGAGGCACCCATTCAAATAGTATCTTATGCCAGTCTTTAATAGAAGGAACCTTATCACTAATCCACTGTAAAAGGATGTTTTTCCTCGCTGCGAAGGTAAGGATGTTGTAAAGCCTCCTTTTACAGACAGAAGTAACATGCCTACTAGGGAGACCCAACAGTAAAGAAACTGGGTCCAATTCTAGATCAACCCCTAGGATCTTTTCAATTTCTTGCAGGACACCAGACCAGTATCTTTGTATTTTGGTACATGACCATAAACAATGTGTTAGGGTGCCTGTATCAGTTTTGCATTTGAGACACTGAGGGGAAGAGGAAGTGGGGCTAAAAGCATGTCTGCGATTTGGGGATATATGCAATCTGTGTATTATTCTTAATTGGATTGCTCTAGTACGGTTACATATAGATATTGTTTTTGCATATCTCCAAATGTCCTCCCACATCTCTTCGTCAATAGTAACAGACAATTCTTTCTCCCACACTTGTTTCACCCTCTGTGTGTTGACAGCAGAAAAGGACCTTAAAGTATCATAAAACAGACTTACAGACATCTTCCTTTGTGGGAAAAAAAAGCATTCTTTCAATGACAGACACATCAGGGTTACCAATTAAGGTGGTGCTCTCCAGAATATAATGTCTTACTTGTAGGAAGCGGAAAAAGTCCTGCTTTGGGAGTCGATATTTCTCAACCATCTGCTCAAATGACAACAAAATCTTATCAGCAAATAAGTCGTTTAGCCTGCGTATGCCCTTATTAAGCCATAAGTTAAAGCCAGCATCCAGCAATCCTGGGCTGAAATCTGGGTTGTTAAGAATTGGGGTAAGAGCAGAGGTTAGTTTGGACCTTCCCAGGAAGCGTTGAACTGACCTCCATACTTTGAGTGTGTTAAGTGTAACTGGATTATTGCAGTGTTCTTCTACAGACTTGAAACTTCTGAAAAATAAAAGATCCTGTAAGGGGTATTTTGAAAGAGAAGTCTCAATGTCTAACCAAATAGAGGAGTCATCATTTGTGATCCAGTCAGAAATATAACAAAGGTGGGCACACCATTGATAGAACTTGATATTGGGCAGGTCCAAGCCGCCCATAGAACTTGGCAGCTGCAATATTGCCATCTTAAGTCTTGGCTTGCGCTTACTCCATATAAAGGAACTTAGCCATCCATTTACATCCTTTATTACCTTATTGGAGAGTAATACTGGGATCATTTGGATTGGGTAAAGTAGTCTGGGTAAAACGTTCATTTTCAAGAGGGATATTCTACCCAACCAAGAAATGGGGAGGGAGTTCCAGCGCTCCAGATCCTGTCTTATTGTATCAAACAAAGGAACAAAATTGGCTTTGTACATTAGCTGGAATTTAGGAGTTACAAATATACCCAGATACCTGAAACCTGAGGGAGACCATTTAAAAGGGAAGGGGGAGAAGTATTAGGTACAGAATGCAGGCTACCAAGTGGCATAGCCTCTGACTTAGTAAGGTTAATCTTGTAGCCTGAGAATCCGCTGAATAATTCAATAATATTAATAAGAGGTGTAATTGAAGTCTCGGGACTAGAGATGAATATCAGGACATCATCAGCATACAAGCTTATTTTATGGTGAACATCACCAATGAGCAGCCCCTGTATAGCAGGCGTTACCCTGATGGCCTCGGCTAGTGGTTCCATAACGAGTGCAAAGAGGAGGGGGATAAAGGACAGCCCTGTCTGGTACCTCTGTGTATAGGGAAGCTATTTGACCGTAGCCCATTAGTAAGGACAGCAGCCTGAGGATCATCATATAAAACTTTCACCCATTTTATAAAGTTGTCCCCCAGACCAAATTTATTTAGAGCAAATAATAGGTAAGACCACTCCACACGATCAAATGCCTTCTCAGCATCTAGGGAGAGCACAAGACCATCCACAGCACTTTGTTGGTAGGCTTGAATTACATTAAGAAGCCGCCTGATGTTGTTGCATGACTTACGGCCCCTAATGAAGCCAGTTTGGTCTCCTTTCACAATTAGTGGCAATGAGTCCTCTAATCTTGTGGCTAGAATTTTAGAAAGCAATTTTCTATCCACATTCAGAAGGGAAATTGGTCTGTACGAGGAACAAGACTCTGGACATTTTCCCTTTTTGAGAATAAGTGAAATGTTGGCTTCTCTCAGCGTTTGAGGGAGTTGGTCATTTGAAAATGAGTGGTTAAACATATCACGCAATGGCTCAAGGATCAGGCCATGGAACTCTTTATAGAACTCACTACAAAACCCATCTGGTCCTGGGGCCTTACCATTTTGCAGATTCTTAATTGCGAACATTATCTCTTCCTTGGTAATAGGGGCATTGAGGAGGGACCTCTGTTCTTCGGAGATAGTAGGGAGCTCAATCTTACCAAAGAAGTTCTCCATTAATTTGGGTGCATCCTTTGGCAGTTCTGAGGCATAAAGGTTTGTATAAAATTTCTTAAAAGAGTCACTTATCAATTTATTTTCATATAAATGATTACCATCAGAATCAGTAATAGTAGCAATTGACTGAGAGTCAGCCCTCTTTTTAGCTAGGTATGCCAAGTACTTTCCTGGCTTATCGCCATGTTCATATAGCTTTTGCCTGACAAATCTCATTTTCTTTTCAGCGTCCTGTGTTAGGAGAGAGTCTAACGTTGATCTAATGACTGATATTTCCTTTAATAGGGCAGGAGTGGGCGTTTTAATGTAGTCCTTCTCTTTAGTTCCTAATTCACCCTCTAACATTTTTTGCTTTTCCCGCTTTTTCCGTCTCTTAGTAGCTGTGTATGACATAATCAGACCCCTGGCATACGCTTTACAGGTCTCCCAAAGGAGCGAGGGGTTATCTGTTGATTGAGAGTTAATAGAGAAAAATGCTTTAAACTCTGTTATAAAATATGATGTGAATGTATGGTCTTTAAGAATGGTTGTGTTCAACCTCCAATGTCTTGACCGATTGAATGCCCCGTTGAGTTTTATGTCCAGGATCACCTCAGCATGATCAGATATGACTATGCTTCCTATCCTAGCAGATAAAACAGACTGCAAAGACGTCCTGGGCATAAAAAAATAGTCTATTCTAGTCTGACATCCATGAGGTGCAGAGAAAAAAGTGAACTCTCTGTTGGAGGGATGGAAAGCTCTCCAGACATCCGCATACCCCAGATCATCACAAATAGCTGTAAGTGACTTTGCTTGAGGAGAGAGTGAAGCTATACCGCTGGGAGACTTATCAATAAGGGGGTTCAACAAGCAGTTAAAATCTCCTCCAACCACTGCAGTGTCTGAGTTTAATTCTGAAAAGTCTAGAAATGCTTTAGTGAGGAAATCAGGGGGGTGAGCAGGGGGGAAGTAAATATTCATTATGGAAATGTTCTGCCCTTGTAAAGTACCATTAATTATAACAAAGCGACCAAATTTATCTTTCACACAATTCAAGACCTTAAGTGGTAAGTTCTTTTTCACCAGAATTGCTACACCTCTACTTCTGGATGTAAATGATGAGAAAAACACTTGACCAAATCCTCCTTGTTGTAATTTCAAGTGCTCCTTATCATCCAAATGGGTTTCCTGTAACAGGGCAATATCAATATTTTCTTTTTCAAAAAAGACAATACTTTCTTCCTCTTAATGGGGTTATGGCTCCCTCTAATGTTCCACGTGCATACACGCAGTCTGTTATCTGCCATTGCATCTTGACCATTCAATATTCAGACTGGATCCTACTGTAAAAGTGGGGTGGTACCTTTTTCCATGTGTTGAACTCTCCTCCATCTCACTGAGCATAAACAAAAAATATGAACCCTGAACTCGAACTATACTGAACCCAAAAATTAAACATGTAAAGATCCAAAAGGGGGTTTTCCCACTAGCTAACATACAGGGGATTTCCACTCTCAAATGTAGACTCTTAAGTCCGCATTGCCGCTCAATAGCCTCATCCTTTATATATATGGAAAATAAAATCAATAGAAGAAGATTGAGGCTATTCCACCTAAAACCAAGCCTGGGCACCAATATGGATTCACACATATCTCAGCCTGAGCTATAGCGGCTATTACTTTAGCAAGAAAAATAATAAAGATACGAATATTACTGAGCCGGAGTACGTGAGGACTCACACCACTGTTTCATGATCAGATTCAACCAAAAATAAACAAAGTTATCCAATGCTGTGGAGGCGCAGCTTAGAGTTATTTACCCGAGAGAGTCAATAAACGCAGCAGCCTCTTCAGGTGTGTAGAGCTTTTTAGGTGATCCGTTGACCATAATCTTCAATGTGGCCGGGTACAACAGTGCGTAGTCCATCTTCATTCTCCTGAGTCGAGCCTTCGCCTCATCAAACGCTTTGCGTCTTCGTACAACCGCTGTGGAGTAATCATTGAAGAATGAGACCTTTGGACTTTTATGTTGACTACCAACAGAACCGATGTTTCTAGCCGCATCCATGACGCGCTGCTTGTCGGTGAAGTTGTGGAACTTTATAACCACCGGCCGTGGGCGCTGATTGGGGCCCGGTATCGGTGCTTGAGAGCGATGGGCTCTGTCCAGCTTCACACGACCAGCCTTAGTGTCCATTTGTAGGTAGCCAGGGATCCATTCCTCAAAGAATTTTACTGAACGTGTCCCTTCAGAATTTTCCGGGAGTCCCACAACACGAATATTGCATCTGCGTCCTCGATTATCCAAGTCGTCAATGTGCTCCGCCATTTCGCGCACCTGTTTCTCAAGTGCTTTTATCTTAGCGTCCATAGATGTAGTTGAAGTTTCCACTGCAGCAATTCTTCCTTCCGCCTCAACAACACGTTTCACAACGCTCTGTATTTCGGCTGAATGGCTTGCTATTGCTTCCAAGACCGTTCTTATTTTAGCATCGATCACTTTAGTAATGTTATCAGTCATCTTTCGAATTATCAGGTCCATTGTGCCTGGGTCCGCAATGGTGTTAGCTTCGCTAACGTTAGCTAGCTCCTCGTGCACATCCACAGGGGTGGTGGTTTTGGTCGACTTCTTAGTAGTTCTATTGGGCATGTTGTCGGAGATTTTTGCGAAATAGTCGTCAAGACTCATTATATGGTAACTTATTTAGCCAATTCTACCACTTTTTCAAGCTAGGAGATTAATGTAAGAATATAAATTTACGAATGCCACGAGAGCTCGCTGAAACACCGTGTTCTCTCTACGGCGCCATTTTGTTCCCCCGTAAACTAGTTTTAATGACTCCAACCTAAGTGAATGTAAACTGGTTTTAATGACTCCAACCTAAGTGAATGTAAACTAGTTTTAATGACTCCTACCTAAGTGAATGTAAACTAGTTTTAATGACTCCTACCTAAGTGAATGTAAACTAGTTTTAATGACTCCTACCTAAGTGAATGTAAACTAGTTTTAATGACTCCAACCTAAGTGAATGTAAACTAGTTTTAATGACTCCTACCTAAGTGAATGTAAACTAGTTTTAATGACTCCTACCTAAGTGAATGTAAACTAGTTTTAATGACTCCAACCTAAGTGAATGTAAACTAGTTTTAATGACTCCAACCTAAGTGAATGTAAACTAGTTTTAATGACTCCAACCTAAGTGAATGTAAACTAGTTTTAATGACTCCTACCTAAGTGAATGTAAACTAGTTTTAATGACTCCTACCTAAGTGAATGTAAACTAGTTTTAATGACTCCTACCTAAGTGAATGTAAACTAGTTTTAATGACTCCAACCTAAGTGAATGTAAACTAGTTTTAATGACTCCAACCTAAGTGAATGTAAACTAGTTTTAATGACTCCTACCTAAGTGAATGTAAACTAGTTTTAATGACTCCTACCTAAGTGAATGTAAACTAGTTTTAATGACTCCAACCTAAGTGAATGTAAACTAGTTTTAATGACTCCAACCTAAGTGAATGTAAACTAGTTTTAATGACTCCAACCTAAGTGAATGTAAACTAGTTTTAATGACTCCTACCTAAGTGAATGTAAACTAGTTTTAATGACTCCTACCTAAGTGAATGTAAACTAGTTTTAATGACTCCTACCTAAGTGAATGTAAACTAGTTTTAATGACTCCAACCTAAGTGAATGTAAACTAGTTTTAATGACTCCTACCTAAGTGAATGTAAACTTCCGACTTCAACTGTATGTATGGGATTAGCAATAAAATACTTTTGTAACGTGACTCATCAACCTGAAATGTCTTATTTCTCCAGTGAGTGCAACTCATTGATGATAGTAGTAGTAGTAGTAGTAACATCAGTAGTAGTAGTAGTAATAGTAGCAGCAGTAGTAGTAGTAACAGCAGTAGTAGTAGTAACAGCAGTAGTAGTAGTAGTAGTAGGAGTAGTAGTAATAACAGCAGTACTAGTAGTAGTAGTAGCAGTAGTAGTAGTAACAGCAGTAGTAGTAGTAGTAGTAGTAGTAGTAGTAGTAGCAGCAATAGTAACAGCAGTAGTAGCAGTAGTAACAGCAGTAGTAGTAGTAACAGCAGTAGTAGTAGTAGTAACAGCAGTAGTAGTAGTAGTAACAGCAGTAGTAGTAGTAGTAACAGCAGTAGTTGTAACAGCAGTAGTAGTAGTAGTAGTAGTAGTAACAGCAGTAGTAGTAGTAGTAACAGCAGTAGTAGTAGTAGCAGTAGTAACAGCAGTAGTAGTAGTAGTAACAGTAGTAGTAGTAGTAGTAACAGCAGTAGTTGTAACAGCAGTAGTAGCAGTAGTAACAGCAGTAGTAGTAGTAGTAGTAGTAGTAGTAGTAGTAACAGCAGTAGTAGTAGTAGTAACAGCAGTAGTAGTAGTAGTAACAGCAGTAGTAGTAGTAGTAACAGCAGTAGTTGTAACAGCAGTAGTAGCAGTAGTAACAGCAGTAGTAGTAGTAGTAGTAGTAGTAACAGCAGTAGTAGTAGTAGTAACAGCAGTAGTAGTAGTAGCAGTAGTAACAGCAGTAGTAGTAGTAGTAGTAGTAACAGCAGTAGTAGTAGTAGTAACAGCAGTAGTAGTAGTAGTAACAGCAGTAGTAGTAGTAGTAACAGCAGTAGTAGCAGTAGTAGTAGCAGTAGTAGTAGTAGTAGTAGTAGTAACAGCAGTAGTAGTAGTAGTAACAGCAGTAGTAGTAACAGCAGTAGTAGTAGTAGTAGTAGTAGTAACAGCAGTAGTAGTAGTAGTAACAGCAGTAGTTGTAACAGCAGTAGTAGCAGTAGTAACAGCAGTAATAGTAGTAGTAGTAGTAGTAACAGCAGTAGTAGTAGTAGTAACAGCAGTAGTAGTAACAGCAGTAGTAGCAGTAGTAACAGCAGTAGTAGCAGTAGTAGTAGCAGTAGTAACAGCAGTAGTAGTAGTAACAGCAGTAGTAGTAGTAGTAACAGCAGTAGTAGTAGTAGTAGTAACAGCAGTAGTTGTAACAGCAGTAGTAGCAGTAGTAACAGCAGTAGTAGCAGTAGTAACAACAGTAGTAGTAGTAACAGCAGTAGTAGTAGTAGCAGTAGTAGTAGTAACAGCAGTAGTAGCAGTAGTAACAGCAGTAGTAGTAGTAACAGCAGTAGTAGTAGTAACAGCAGTAGTAGTAGTAGTAACAGCAGTAGTAGTAGTAGTAACAGCAGTAGTTGTAACAGCAGTAGTAGCAGTAGTAACAGCAGTAGTAGTAGTAGTAGTAGTAGTAGTAACAACAGTAGTAGTAGTAGTAACAGCAGTAGTAGTAGTAGCAGTAGTAGTAGTAGTAGTGCATCTGGATGAGGTGAGTCCGCCCCCTTAAAATGCTAAATGCATTTAGAAGTTACAAAAGCTCCAATCCATTACTAGTGTTATAATAATCACAAAAGCATTCAAAGTAATCCACCTTGAGCTTACAAATTGAGATGCAATGCCCTGTCAACCATAATAGATCACATGAATTATAACCGGACCAGTATGACTTATTCTCTATTCTAGTGGGCGTATGTGAGGCTTGGCTGTATGGAGAGAACGAGTATGTGAGGCTTGGCTGTATGGATAGAACGAGTATGTGAGGCTTGGCTGTATGGAGAGCACGTGTGTGTGTGTGTGTGTGTGTGTGTGTGTGTGTGTGTGTGTGTGTGTGTGTGTGTGTGTGTGTGTGTGTGTGTGTGTGTGTGTGTGTGTGTGTGTGTGTGTGTGTGTGTGTGTGTGTGTGTGTGTGTGTGTGTGTGTGTGTGTGTGTGTGTGTGTGTGTGTGTGTGTGTGTGTCAAGGTTATTACAGTAAATGAAAACTGAAAATAAAAAATAAAATTGTTTGAAAATATAAAACTATACAGAAACTATTCTCTTTGACTGCAAAACAAATTAAAATAAAAAACATAATTGTTTTGTTTGAGATTTTTTTCTCCTTAAACTTCTAAAATCAAATTGGTTTTCAGGTTTTTTAAAACTTTTTTGAGGTTTTCGAGCTTTTGAATCTGGCGGGTAAATGTTGCCAGTAGATGGCGATGTTTCATATAGGTCTAGCTTGTGCATCACTATCACTAGCTAACAGGGAGGAAATCCGAGGGCCAGCACAGAGCGTGACTCGAACAGCTTGTGAAGTTGCTGGAGCCGTTCGTGATCCACACTGACCAACTTCAAACTGACTGCCAGTCGCGGTCTGATGTGGTGTTGTGCCTTCTCAATCTTGAGGCACACTTGCAGTCAACTACTGCTGCAATACATTTGGCGCAGGTCCTCCTGAAGTCACTGTGTAAGCGCTTCTCATGCATACTGAATCCTCTGGCAGCCAACCCCTACAGCAGCTTGCCTGGTGGACCCAGGTCTGCCTCTGCCACTTCGCTCAACACAGATGGAGCCACTGATGAGGGAAGTAGAGTCTCTTGTACAGTGGGGCAAAAAAGTATTTAGTCAGCCACCAATTGTGGCCACCAATTGCCACCAAGTTCTCCCACTTATGGAGGAATGGGCCAAAATACCAGCATTCCACCTGCAAAATACCAGCATTCCTCCTGCATAGAGGAATGAGCCAAAATACCAGCAACAGTGTGTGAAAACCTTGTGAAGACTTACAGAAAACGTTTGACCTCTGTCATTGCCAACAAAGGGTATTGAGATAAAAATGATTGAGATAAACTTTTGTTATTGACCAAATACTTATTTTCCACCATAATTTGCAAATAAATTCATTAAAAATCCTACAATGTGATTTTCTGGATTTTTTTCCCTCATTTTGTCTGTCATAGTTGAAGTGTACCTATGATGAAAGTTACAGGCCTCTCTCATCTTTTTAAGTGGGAGAACTTGCACAATTGGTGGCTGATTAAATACTTTTTTTGCCCCACTGTACCTCAGCAAATCACAGCGTACAGCAGTAACCCCCCAGGAAGACGCCAGCAGGATGAATTCAACAAACATCTCGACCACAGTGCCTCAGAAATAGGAAGGAAGGTCAACCTGACATTGTTCCATATTTACCGAGTCATCTCTCCAGGTCTGGCAGGCAAGGATGGCTGTCTATCTAAAGCTGCACCCTGTGGTACGGATCTGGTTTCTGCCTCTGCCTCCCAAGCGTATAAGAGCATATTCTGTCTGTAGACAACTTCCATCAGGCTTGAGAAACTGAACGATCACCTCCTTGGAACGTTGTTTGGCTGAACAGAAACACACACACATCACACACACACACACACATCACACTGACCCCAAGCCTGCAGTCACATCCACATCACACTAAAAAGAATAATGTGCAAATATTGTACAATCCAGGTGTGCAAAGCTCTTAGAGACTTACCCAGAAAGACTCACAGCTCTAATCGCTCTTAGAGACTTACCCAGAAAGACTCACAGCTGTAATCGCTCTTAGAGACTTACCCAGAAAGACTCACAGCTGTAATCGCTCTTAGAGACTTACCCAGAAAGACTCGCGGGTGTAATCACTCTTAGAGACTTACCCAGAAAGACTCACAGCTCTAATCGCTCTTAGAGACTTATCCAGAAAGACTCACAGCTCTTATCGCTCTTAGAGACTTACCCAGAAAGACTCGCGGGTGTAATCGCTCTTAGAGACTTACCCAGAAAGACTCGCAGGTGTAATCGCTCTTAGAGACTTACCCAGAAAGACTCACAGCTCTAATCGCTCTTAGAGACTTACCCAGAAAGACTCACAGCTCTTATCGCTCTTAGAGACTTACCCAGAAAGACTCGCGGGTGTAATCTCTCTTAGAGACTTACCCAGAAAGACTCGCAGGTGTAATCACTCTTAGAGACTTACCCAGAAAGACTCGCGGGTGTAATCGCTCTTAGAGACTTACCCAGAAAGACTCACAGCTCTTATCGCTCTTAGAGAGTTACCCAGAAATATAAAGACTCACGGGTGTAATCGCTCTTAGAGACTTACCCAGAAAGCTGTAATCGCTGCCAAAGATGATTCTAACATGTACTCAGGGGTGTGAATACTTATGTCAATTATATATTTCTGTATTTCATTTTCAATACAATTGCAAACATTTCTAAAAACACATTTTCACTTTGTCATTATGGGGTGTTTAATTTAAAAATAAAAATAAATTCAGGCTGTAACACAACAAAATGTGGAATAAGTCCATTAATATTTTTCTGTATAAAACAGCACTGTATAGAATGATTAATTTATATACATACAGTATATGGTCTATATGACACATCACTGACACACTATCATCAAATCACTTCTGCTACCATCTAGTAAACCCAGCTGTGCACTATACAGTATACCTGAAACCCAAATGGCACTCTGTTCCCTATTTAGTGCACTACATTGACCAGAGAGCCCTATGGGTGCCAGTTGACTCCCACATCCTCCCCATCCTGTTTCACGGAGCTCTGATTAAAGATGTCCATCTGGGCTCCAGTCTGGGGGAGCAACATCTGTGACACATTCCTGTCTGCCCAAAGCTCAACTGGGCTTCCTATGTCTAGTGCATCATTTACTGTGGGAACAATACAGGAACTATGCAGACAAATGGCAATTTTACTTTCTGCCGTTAAAATGCTTTGCCTCATAAGTTAGCACCCTTGTGGAATGAGATACAGCCGGATGAGGATTCTGTGACTTGGTTTGCTCTCGACCATTTTACTTTGTGTGGTTAAAGGTGCCACACATAGAAGTGATCTGAATTACACCCCCTATATGTGGAAGCTAGGTGAATTGCAACAGTACTAGGCTGCATTCAAAACAAATGTCCTCCCTCCCCCGCATCCCAAGATGTTGTGTGGGAAAATTGCTTTTTTTCACTCGATCGGTCCAACTTATCACCTTATCGCCTCTAAAATGTAAATAAAACACTATAAAGAGTTTATATAATGTGTCATTACGTACCTATTTGTAGGCTTGTGTCTAATTTGAATCGGGTTTTTAGGGCGGTGCTAAAGTGATCTTAGAAGTAAACAGCGGCTTTGAGAATGATGATCTCATGCAATGATGACGCAAAAAATGACTAGGTTTCCCCCCTTACCCCCGTCACTGTCCATTTCTTGTTTTGAAAGGATGATAGAAGTGCTACACCAGGTGGAGAGAGATTGTAAGACAGAAATAGTTGCTTACAGGCGTACTGTACGTTACGACATGACACGTCAAGATGTAACGGAGGGTCTGTTTTTTCAACTTTTCTCCAATACTATAGAGCCATTACCATGTCGATCAACGCTTGAATAGAAACCTAGTTCACACACTCAATTTTGATGTCAACAGAGTCGCTACAGTCCCATTAGTTTTCTTTGTAGCCTCGTTAGAATGTTGCGCTTGCGCACATTTATACGGAATGGGGTGAGTTTACGTTAGTGGTTAGAGTGATGGACTAGTAACTGAAATCTTGTAAAATCAAATCCCCGAGCTGACAAGGTAAAAATCTGTCATTCGGCCCCTGAACAAGGCAGTTAACCCACCGTTCCTAGGCCGTCACTGTAAATAATAATTTGTTCTTAACTGACTTGCCTAGTTAAATAAAGGTAAAATATATAAAAAAATAAACATTTGCGGCTTGACCCAATTTCCACAAGATTACAAAGTCACAACAGCTGCCGGCCTGGCGGAACAAATCAATAAGCAAATGTCACAGCCAATCAACACTGCCGGATAAGAAATACTATCAAAATTACTGAATATATTTTCTGAAATTACAATGCAAAAATCCAATATTTTCTGTAGGTTTGGCTGGTTTCTCAGCTAGCATGACAGTCTAAGGCAGGAATCATCAACTAGATTCAGTCGCGGGACGATTTTCTTCTTGAGCAGATGGTCAGGGGGCTGGAACATAATTACGAATAGTTTGTAGACTGCAAAATGACCTCAAGAAGCCCAAACCGATATATTGTTTGACTAAACCATAACAATTTTAAACCTCGCTCACATTTGTACACAATCACGTGTCTCTCCATTATGGATGGGAATACTTGGGAACAGATTTCTTACATTAAAATCACGTGGAGCTGATTTCCTGGTGCTTTTACAGGATTTGATGTCCAACAATACAAATAAAATAACACATTTTTTGAGGGCTTTTTTGAGACCACCCAAATAAAACCAGTCTGTTTGGCTGGTCTCTCAGCTAGCATGACATTCTGTTTGGCTGGTCTCTCAGCTAGCATGACAGTCTGTTTGGCTGGTCTCTCAGCTAGCATGACAGTCTGTTTGGCTAGTCTCTCAGCTAGCATGACAGTCTGTTTGGCTGGTCTCTCAGCTAGCATGACATTCTAGGGTTTGTGTGGTCTCTCAGCTAGCAGGACAGTCTGTTTGGCTAGTGTCTCAGCTAGCATGACAGTCTGTTTGGCTAGTGTCTCAGCTAGCATGACAGTCTGTTTGGCTGGTCTCTCAGCTAGCATGACATTCTAGGGTTTGTGTGGTCTCTCAGCTAGCAGGACAGTCTGTTTGGCTAGTGTCTCAGCTAGCAGGACAGTCTGTTTGGCTAGTGTCTCAGCTAGCATGACAGTCTGTTTGGCTGGTCTCTCAGCTAGCATGACAGTCTGTTTGGCTGGTCTCTCAGCTAGCATGACAGTCTAGGGTTTGTGTGGTCTCTCAGCTAGCAGGACAGTCTGTTTGGCTAGTGTCTCAGCTAGCATGACAGTCTGTTTGGCTGGTCTCTCAGCTAGCATGACATTCTGTTTGGCTGGTCTCAGCTAGCATAACATTCTGTTTGGCTTGGCCCCTCAGCTAGCATGACAGTCTGTTTGGCTAGTCTCTCAGCTAGCATGACAGTCTAGGGTTTGTGTGGTCTCTCAGCTAGCATGACAGTCTAGGGTTTGTGTGGTCTCTCAGCTAGCATGACAGTCTAGGGTTTGTGTGGTCTCTCAGCTAGCATGACAGTCTAGGGTTTGTGTGGTCTCTCAGCTAGCATGACAGTCTAGGGTTTGTGTGGTCTCTCAGCTAGCATTTGTCAGAAGAAAAGACACAAGGAAGAGATGTTCAATAAAATTGTATATATCAATATATAGAAATATTTAAGAATAACTTCAGAAAATAATAAAAATGTGACAGACCATTTTGTCAATTTGAGTACAGATGTTATTTTCATGTACATAAGAACCCATCTCCCTCCCACAGCAAAACAGTGTAAAAAAAGACCTAAAGAAGAAAAAAGGCACGAGAAAACAACAATTAATTTTCTAAACAGAGGAGGATGAAAGACAATGAGATGATCTTGAGAATATTGAGGATGAACCACCTTGTATGACTTGTATGACTAATAAATCAAATATAAATTGGAAAAATAAAAGGATATCAGATGAAAACAAGACCAAGCGACAACACAAAACACTTTGGTGGTTAATTCATATTTTGTACAATCAGGCAATACAGTGTTCTTTTATACAAATAAATTAATTTACCGGCATCAACAATTTTTTTCTTATCTAAAATCTTATGTACATCTTTTTCTTTTACACATTTGTATAATACTTTATCCAACTTTTTTTTGCAATATGACAATGTATTTACAAATCATGATTTTCAACCCCCCTCCGCCAGCTACTCCGGTCCCAAATACACAAATTCATGTGCACACACACACACACACACACACACACACACACACACACACACACACACACACACACACACACACACACACACACACACACACACACACACACACACACACACACACACACACACACACACACACATGCAATACAAACATCATAGAAGCCATTCTGAGAGGGCTGTGCAACAAAGAGCCTACAAAAAGTTTTCAATATGGCTGTGGGATGAACATAAACAAAACGCACACACACCCTCCATCTCACTCATTCCCATTCCATCCTGCCGGTCTCCGTGAACAAAAATACAACAATGGAAGGGACTCTGAAATGTCTATTTACCCAGCACAGCAGAGCACTAGTGTGACAGACAGCACAAAAGGACAGGGGGATAAAAGAGAGGGGGACAAATGAGAGGGGACAAAAGAGAGGGGGACAAATGAGAGGGGGATAAATGAGAGGGGGACAAAAGAGAGGGGTATAAAAGAGAGGGGGACAAATGAGAGGGGGACAAATGAGAGGGGGACAAAAGAGAGGGGACAAATGAGAGGGGGACAAAAGAGAGGGGGACAAATGAGAGGGGGACAAAAGAGAGGGGGACAAAAGAGAGGGGGACAAATGAGAGGGGACAAAAGAGGGGGGACAAATGAGAGGGGGACAAAAGAGAGGGGGACAAAAGAGGGGGATAAAAGAGGGGGACAAAAAGAGGGGGATAAAAGAGAGGGGTCAAATGAGAGGGGGACAAATGAGAGGGGGACAAAAGAGAGGGGGACAAATGAGAGGGGGACAAATGAGAGGGGGACAAAAGAGAAGGGGACAAATGAGAGGGGGATAAAAGAGAGGGGGACAAATGAGAGGGGGACAAAAGAGAGGGGGACAAAAGAGAGGGGGACAAATGAGAGGGGGACAAATGAGAGGGGGACAAAAGAGAGGTGGACAAAAGAGGGGGACAAAAGAGAGGGGACAAAAGAGAGGGGGACAAAAGAGGGGGGACAAATGAGAGGGGGACAAAAGAGGGGGACAAAAGAGGGGGGACAAAAGAGAGGGGGACAAATGAGAGGGGGACAAATGAGAGTGGGACAAAAGAGAGGGGGACAAATGAGAGGGGGACAAATGAGAGGGGGACAAAGAGAGGGGGACAAATGAGAGGGGACAAATGAGAGGGGGACAAAGAGAGGGGGACAAATGAGAGGGGACAAATGAGAGGGGGACAAAAGAGAGGGGGACAAAAGAGAGGGGGACAAAAGAGAGGGGGATAAAAGAGAGGCGGACAAAAAAGAGGGGGACAAAAGAGAGGGGGACAAAAAAGAGGGGGATGAAGGAGGGCCGTGTTTACTGACCGGAGGATCCAACTTGACCGAACCTCATTACTGTTGAGAAGTGCATACCAACTGTCACCCTATCCCCTATATAGTGCACTACTTTTGACCAGAGCCCTATGGGTCCTGGTCAAAAGTAGTGCACTATTAAGGGAATAGGGTGCCATTTGGGACAAAATCTAAATCTGCCACGTAGCCTAGGCCACCAAATCACCTGACAGGAGCCTTTTGTCAACAATCAACCTAATACTGAGTTCCTCCTGTATGTTAGACCTTCTACTGAGATCCTCCAGTATGTTAGACCTTCTACTGAGATCTTCCTGTATGATAGGTAGACCTCCTACTGAGTTCCTCCTGTATGATAGACCTCCTACTATTGCCCTCCTGTATGAAAGCTCACAATGACATCTGCTCAAATAACGAGGACAGGGGCATTGTGGAGTGCTTGTGAAGGGTGAGTGAATATGCATGCCTGTGTGTGATCTATCGAGGGTGAGTGACTGTGTGTGTATGAGTTTACTGACAAAGAGAGCAGATGGGAGAATAAAATCACCAAAAACAGATGACACATTTACCAACCACATACCCTATGGCCATGGAAAACAGCTAAAAAGGAGAGAAGAATAATAGCTAACAATTAGCCTGGTAGCCAATAGCCATTTCTGGTTTAGCCTAGATACACATTAGCCTGCTACCCAGAAAGCTAGCTATTTCTGCTTTAACCTTGATAAACAGCCTGTTAGCCAGAAAGCTAGCTATTTCTGCTTTCGCCTTTATAAACAGCCTGCTAGCCAGAAAGCTAGTTATTTCTGCTTTAGCCTTGATAAACAGCATGCTAGCCAGAAAGCTAGTTATTTCCGCTTTAGCCTTGATAAACAGCATGCTAGCCAGAAAGCTGGCTATTTCTGCTTCAGCCAACTCTGTTGTCATTATCCTGACTAACACAGATAACCTTAGCCATTAGCTGGTAATTAGACGTATTTTTACTGGGCCTATAAATCCAGGCCACCCTTAATAACTACAAAGGATTCTCTCGCTAAGCCTTCAGTTTTTTCTTGGATCCCACCAAAACCTCTCCTTGACCCTCCTATTCCCTGCTTGCCTTCTGAAAGCCTTTGTGGTTCAATAAAGAAAACATCACAGAAGTTTCTGCCACGGCTCAACTGTACTTCACAGGATATCAACAAGGATGCAAAACTCCTCTCCAATGGCGAGAGAAAGTACACACACAGGTTTACACACACACGTAAATCCACGCACAGGTTTACACACACACACATAAATCCACACACAAATGCTGGAACAGACAAGCAAACTCACACTCACACACAAGCCCACACACTCTCTCTTAAACCTTTCACTCCACTCCAAGACAAATGCCCAGACCAGAATAACTAAACACTATGACATCTTTAGTAATAATGAGGTGAGCAATAAAACATGTTAAATGAATATCTTAAAACCGTACAGATTGTCCCATCTACTAAGGTGCTGCTGTGGTTTAAACCTCCTCCTAAAAAGTCTCTCCAGAAAATTGAGGTTCCACCAGGGAAATAAAAATGGAGAGCCTAAATTTAAAACGTCAAGGATTAAAATAATATTTTGTAACTCCTCTCGCCCTTAAACGTGAGACATATAACACAGCTCAATACTGCTTAGATTGATCAAAAGTGGATGAAAAACATACAGAATTGGAGTTGACTCCTTTTCAAGTCCAGTGAGGAAATGTATCTAAATTCAATTGATACGTAGAGAAATCATGAACTGAATTCTTATAAATTTTCTAAATTGACAGGAATTCAATTGGAACCCACCCAAACTCTGACATCACATTTAAAAACGTAGAAAGTGTAAAACTGTCGATCCTGTGTAATGAACTGGCACATCATGGACTTAATGGCTGGATGTGATGATATCATAACATCATATGTCCATCCATTCAACAAGTCAGTCAGCTTGAGTGACCTGTAACCTCAGTACTGTGTGTGCGTGTGCCTGAGCGGCGGCCATCTTGAAAATTAACCTCCTGAGCGGCCATCTTGTCTTGTCTCCATACTCATTTCGCCGTAGTAGACAGCATAGGCTGCTCCGTGTACCAATGAGTCCCCGGATCAGGCATACTGCCACCTAGTGGCAGCGCAATGAACTGTGGGCATGTATTTCCGCCCCCGCCGACTACGCCACACCCCACTCCGGCCGGGTACGGGTGGTGCCCGTGGTGGCCGCCCATGATGCCATCCGTCCGGCCGATGTGAATCTCGTCCTCCTCGCCCTCGCCTGTGGTCTTGCGGTAGACAGGGTTGTCGAAATTCATGCTCTTGGTGGCGTTCTGGCGATAGTTCCGCCAAACCAGGTAGACGCCGGTGCAGAGCAGGCCGAAGATCACTGTGGCAACAATAGGAACTGCATGCGTTTAACACACAGTGGCAGGGGAAGGATAGGGGACACACAGGGGAGATGGGGGAGCGTTAATGTCATCGGAGCATGAGCATCGTGAGACGAAAGGCACAGAGATGAAGTAGAGCAAATTAAGGCATGCGGGGGGACAGAGCGGGGAGGAGGACACAGAAGGAACTGGCCTTGTGTTGGATATTTCTTTGCTAGGCTGGTGGATCAATTGCCATTAACATCATCAAGGTATAAACTCATTACTTTGAAAAACAATTATCTAGGCAACATTATGGTTGTCTCAGAACTTCTGGAGGCAGCTAGGCTATGCGTAAAAATGACACCAAGTCCTGTCAGATGGGTCATTTCTGAGAGATCTTCGCAAAAACTGGGCTTGAGTCAGTATTCATGAAAACCTGTGGCTATTATGGACTGGACTTTTGGTCAGCGAAGTAGGATTTGGCACAGAGGAACTTTAACTGTCCAGCAAGCTCATAAAACTGAGTGTTTACTAGAATCTTTAAGGGTTGTATTTTTAACTGATGCATTTAAGGACCGAGAGACAAGGGTGTCTAGAAGACATCCTTTCTTACAGTATGTAGAAGCTAGCATTACCTTCACTAGCTACTTCAACATTATATTTCAATTGAGTATTACTACAGGTTAGCTTTAACTGCAGATGTATTACACTGTAATATTAGCTGGATTCCAAAAGGAGTTGCAGATTATCTTCAGAGTAAAAGGTGACATCATTTCATAAATCTCAGAGTTCATTGTAATTTATTTACATTTTAGTACAGTGACTTACTAACAATCCCTGAGTAAAAACTCATATCATCATCACGATGCCATTACTTATGCTTGAGGACATTATTACATTATATGGGTAAGTCCTGTCCTGTCTAAGTCACCTTATAAAGATTAGGGAATGGTGCCAGGTGAAGGGGGTCAGCCCAAACATGGCTGGGTTCTTTCTGCTTATTGGCTAATTCTCTGTTAATCTAATTCACCTTGGCGAGTCTTCTGCTGTCCCTGTGACCACCAGTGTGTCCATTATTCTGTAATAAGAAGGTTAGGAGAGACTAGCATTGCCCATATGCCCTCACTATGACCTCAGTACCCTACACGTAAAGCCTCGGCTATACATGAATTATGATAAAAATGCTCCAGAAAAGGACAGAATGACAGGGTCACGTTCATTAGGGCACGCAATCATTTGCAGCGTAAAACGAAAATAACATTTCTTATTGGACAAATCGAGTTAGCCCCCAGGTGTTTCAGTCAGTTTTTCATCCATTTAGACTACCTCCATCTCTATGCTTTTTCTGACTAACTGCAATAATATATGCAACCAAACCCACGGCCACCTGAAGGTCTATGGTGGTTTTGATTGGAACGTACCCAACACAGACAATAAATGGATGTATATGCAGTGGCAGAATGTCAAGACACACACCATGGCTTCTGCGAGCGGCCATGGCTCTAGGCATGATCTCTCCGGTCCAAACTGAACTAGGATCAGTGGATAGGAGAGTAGGGCCATGTCTCTAGGCATGGTCCCTCTCGTCCAAACTGAACCAGGATCAGTAGATAGGAGATAAATTAGAGGAGGTGGGACAGGAGAAGCAGCCTCCGTGGAGTACAGAGAGTGGACATGTACTTACCTATGGGGATCACTACTCCCAGAACTGCCACTGTCAGGTTCTCACCCAGGAGGAAATGTTCACTTCCAGCTATAGAGAAGAGAGAGAGGGGGGGGGAGGAAAGAGAGAGAGAGGAAAGAAACCAAGAGAGAGAGAAGGCGAGAGAGATGGGGGAGGAAGAAAAGGAGAGAGAAAGACAGAGGGAGTGTCAGAGAAGAAAAGAGAGAGGGGAATTAAAAGTGAGCGAGAGAGAGTGATAGTGACAGGAAGAGGGAGAAAGAGAAAATCAAATGTTACACAACTGCCATTTCTCAGTGTCTCACTTCTCCCTTCATGAACCCTGGTGCAGGGCTGTGGTACCCCTTAGGACCCCTGGGACAGGGCTGTTACCCCTCAGGACCTCTGGGACAGGGCTGTTACCCCTCAGGACCCCTGGGACAGGGCTGTGTTACCCCTTAGAACCCCTGGGACAGGGCTGTTACCCCTCAGGACCTCTGGGACAGGGCTGTTACCCCTCAGGACCCCTGGGACAGGGCTGTGTTACCTCTCAGGACCCCTGGGACAGGGCTGTGTTACCCCTCAGGACCCCTGGGACAGGGCTGTTACCCCTCAGGACCCCTGGGACAGGGCTGTGTTACCCCTCAGGACCCCTGGGACAGGGCTGTTACCGCTCAGGACCCCTGGGACAGGGCTTTTACCCCTCAGGACCCCTGGGACAGGGCTGTGTTACCCCTCAGGACCCCTGGGACAGGGCTGTTACCCCTCAGGACGCCTGGGACAGGGCTGTACCCTTCAGGACCCCTGGGACAGGGCTGTATTTCCTCTCAGGACCCCTGGGACAGGGCTGTATTTCCTCTCAGGACCCCTGGGACAGGGCTGTGTTACCCCTCAGGACCCCTGGGACAGGGCTGTATTTCCTCTCAGGACCCCTGGGACAGGGCTGTGTTACCCCTCAGGACCCCTGGGACAGGGCTGTGTTACCCCTCAGGACCCCTGGGACAGGGCTGTGTTACCCCTCAGGACCCCTGGGACAGGGCTGTGTTACCCTTCATGACCTCTGGGACAGGGCTGTGTTACCCCTCAGGACCCCTGGGACAGGGCTGTGTTACCCCTTAGGACCCCTGGATCAGGGCTGTGTTACCCCTCAAGACCCCTGGGACAGGGCTGTGTTACCCCTCGGGACCCCTGGGACAGGGCTGTGTTACCCCTCAAGACCCCTGGGACAGGGCTGTGTTACCCCTCAAGACCCCTGGGACAGGGCTGTGTTACCCCTCAAGACCCCTGGGACAGGGCTGTGTTAGCCCTCAAGACCCTTGGGACAGGGCTGTACTACATTGGCACTGTCCTTACCTAATTCAAATTCATAAACTCTATAAAGCCTTCATTAGTACACAGTCACCTCCTGCCCTATACCTACCTCTCTATAACACACACGCACGCATGCACGCACACACACAGCTGCTCCCCTCTGCCATAACCAGCTGCTCCCCTCTGTGTTCTCACTACCATAACCAACTGCTACCCTCTGCCATAACCAGCTGCTCCCCCTCTGCCATAACCAGCTGCTCCCCCTCTGCCATAACCAGCTGCTCCCCTCTGCTTCTCACTACCATAACCAACTGCTACCCTCTGCCATAACCAGCTGCTCCCCCTCTGCCATAACCAGCTGCTTCCCCTCTGCCATAACCAGCTGCTCCCCCTCTGCCATAACCAGCTGCTCCCATCTGCCATAACCAGCTGCTCCCCTCTGCCATAACCAGCTTCTCCCCTCTGCTCCCCTCTGCCATAACCAGCTGCTCCCCTCTGCCATAACCAGCTGCTCCCCTCTGCCATAACCAGCTGCTCCCCCTCTGCCATAACCAGCTGCTCCCCTCTGCCATAACCAGCTGCTCCCATCTGCCATAACCAGCTGCTCCCCTCTGCCATAACCAGCTGCTCCCCTCTGCTCCCCTCTGCCATAACCAGCTGCTCCCCTCTACAATAACCAGCTGCTCCCCTCTGCCATAACCAGCTGCTCCCCTCTGCCATAACCAGCTGCTCCCCCTCTGCCATAACCAGCTGCTCCCCTCTACAATAACCAGCTGCTCCCCTCTACAATAACCAGCTGCTCCCCTCTGCCATAACCAGCTGCTCCCCTCTGCCATAACCAGCTGCTCCCCTCTGCTCCCCTCTGCCATAACCAGCTGCTCCCCTCTACAATAACCAGCTGCTCCCCTCTGCCATAACCAGCTGCTCCCCTCTGCCATAACCAGCTGCTCCCCTCTGCCATAACCAGCTGCTCCCCTCTGCCATAACCAGCTGCTCCCCTCTGCCATAACCAGCTGCGCCCCTCTGCCATAACCAGCTGCTCCCCTCTACCATAACCAGCTGCTCCCCTCTGCCATAACCAGCTGCTCCCCTCTGCTACCCTCTGCCATAACCATCTGCCATAACCAGCTGCTCCCCTCTGCCATAACCAGCTGCTCCCCTCTGCCATAACCAGCTGCTCCCCTCTGCCATAACCAGCTGCTCCCCTCTGCTCCTCACTACCATAACCAGCTGCTCCCCTCTGCTCCTCACTACCATAACCAGCTGCTCCCTTCTGCTCCTCACTACCATAACCAGCTGCTTCCCCTCTGCCATAACCAGCTGCTCCCCCTCTGCCATAACCAGCTGCTCCCATCTGCCATAACCAGCTGCTCCCCTCTGCCATAACCAGCTGCTCCCCGCTGCTCCCCTCTGCCATAACCAGCTGCTCCCCTCTGCCATAACCAGCTGCTCCCCTCTGCCATAACCAGCTGCTCCCCTCTGCTCCCCTCTGCCATAACCAGCTGCTCCCCTCTGCCATAACCAGCTGCTCCCCCTCTGCCATAACCAGCTGCTCCCCATTGCCATAACCAGCTGCTCCCCTCTGCTCCCCTCTGCCATAACCAACTGCTCCCCTCTGCCATAACCAGCTGCTCCCCTCTGCCATAACCAGCTGCTCCCCTCTGCCATAACCAGCTGCTCCCCTCTGCTATAACCAGCTGCTCCCCTCTGCTCCCCTCTGCCATAACCAGCTGCTCCCCTCTGCCATAACCAGCTGCTCCCCTCTGCCATAACCAACTGCTCCCCTCTGCCATAACCAGCTGCTCCCCTCTACCATAACCAGCTGCTCCCCTCTGCCATAACCAGCTGCTCCCCTCTGCTCCCCTCTGCCATAACCAGCTGCTCCCCTCTGCCATAACCAGCTGCTCCCCCTCTGCCATAACCAGCTGCTCCCCTCTGCCATAACCAGCTGCTCCCCTCTGCTCCCCCTCTGCCATAACCAGCTGCTCCCCTCTGCCATAACCAGCTGCTCCCCTCTGCTCCCCCTCTGCCATAACCAGCTGCTCCCCTCTGCCATAACCAGCTGCTCCCATCTGCCATAACCAGCTGCTCCCCTCTGCCATAACCAGCTGCTCCCCTCTGCTCCCCTCTGCCATAACCAGCTGCTCCCCTCTACAATAACCAGCTGCTCCCTTCTGCCATAACCAGCTGCTCCCCTCTGCCATAACCAGCTGCTCCCCCTCTGCCATAACCAGCTGCTCCCCTCTACAATAACCAGCTGCTCCCCTCTACAATAACCAGCTGCTCCCCTCTGCCATAACCAGCTGCTCCCCTCTGCCATAACCAGCTGCTCCCCTCTGCTCCCCTCTGCCATAACCAGCTGCTCCCCTCTACAATAACCAGCTGCTCCCCTCTGCCATAACCAGCTGCGCCCCTCTGCCATAACCAGCTGCTCCCCTCTACCATAACCAGCTGCTCCCCTCTGCCATAACCAGCTGCTCCCCTCTGCCATAACCAGCTGCTCCCCTCTGCCATAACCAGCTGCTCCCCTCTGCCATAACCAGCTGCTCCCCTCTGCCATAACCAGCTGCTCCCCTCTGCCATAACCAGCTGCTCCCCTCTGCCATAACCAGCTGCTCCCCTCTGCCATAACCAGCTGCTCCCCTCTACCATAACCAGCTGCTCCCCTCTGCCATAACCAGCTGCTCCCCTCTGCTACCCTCTGCCATAACCATCTGCCATAACCAGCTGCTCCCCTCTGCCATAACCAGCTGCTCCCCTCTGCCATAACCAGCTGCTCCCCTCTGCCATAACCAGCTGCTCCCCTCTGCCATAACCAGCTGCTCCCCTCCCATAACCAGCTGCTGCCATAACCAGCTGCTACCCTCTGCCATAACCAGCTGCTCCCCTCTGCCATAACCAGCTGCTCCCCTCTGCTAACCAGCTGCTCCCCTCTGCCATAACCAGCTGCTCCCCTCTGCCATAACCAGCTGCTCCCCTCTGCCATAACCAGCTGCTCCCCTCTGCTGCATAACCAGCTGCTCCCCTCTGCCATAACCAGCTGCTCCCCATCTGCCATAACCAGCTGCTCCCCTCTAACTTCCTCACTACCATAACCAGCTGCTCCCCTCTGCCATAACCAGCTGCTCCCCTCTGCCATAACCAGCTGCTCCTCACTACCATAACCAGCTGCTCCCCTCTGCTCCTCACTACCATAACCAGCTGCTCCCCTCTGCTCCTCACTACCATAACCAGCTGCTCCCCTCTGCCATAACCAGCTGCTCCCCCTCTGCCATAACCAGCTGCTCCCCCTCTGCCATAACCAGCTGCTCCCCTCTGCTACCCTCTGCCATAACCAGCTGCTCCCATCTGCCATAACCAGCTGCTCCCCTCTGCCATAACCAGCTGCTCCCCGCTGCTCCCCTCTGCCATAACCAGCTGCTCCCCTCTGCCATAACCAGCTGCTCCCCTCTGCCATAACCAGCTGCTCCCCTCTGCCATAACCAGCTGCTCCCCTCTGCTCCCCTCTGCCATAACCAGCTGCTCCCCTCTGCTGCATAACCAGCTGCTCCCCTCTGCCATAACCAGCTGCTCCCCATTGCCATAACCAGCTGCTCCCCTCTAACCAGCTCCCCCTCTGCCATAACCAACTGCTCCCCTCTGCCATAACCAGCTGCTCCCCTCTGCCATAACCAGCTGCTCCCCTCTGCCATAACCAGCTGCTCCCCTCTGCTATAACCAGCTGCTCCCCTCTGCTCCCCCTCTGCCATAACCAGCTGCTCCCCTCTGCCATAACCAGCTGCTCCCCTCTGCCATAACCAGCTGCTCCCCTCTGCCATAACCAGCTGCTCCCCTCTGCCATAACCAGCTGCTCCCCTCTGCCATAACCAGCTGCTCCCCTCTGCTCCCTGCTCTGCCATAACCAGCTGCTCCCCTCTGCCATAACCAGCTGCTCCCCCTCTGCCATAACCAGCTGCTCCCCTCTGCCATAACCAGCTGCTCCCCTCTGCTCCCTGCTCCCCTCTGCCATAACCAGCCAGCTGCCCCTCTGCCATAACCAGCTGCTCCCCTCTCTGCTAACCAGCTGCTCCCCTCTGCCATAACCAGCTGCTCCCCTCTGCCATAACCAGCTGCTCCCCTCTGCCATAACCAGCTGCTCCCCTCTGCCATAACCAGCTGCTCCCCTGCTCCCCCTCTGCCATAACCAGCTGCTCCCCTCTGCAATAACCAGCTGCTCCCTTCTGCCATAACCAGCTGCTCCCCTCTGCCATAACCAGCTGCTCCCCCTCTGCCATAACCAGCTGCTCCCCTCTACAATAACCAGCTGCTCCCCTACAATAACCAGCTGCTCCCCTCTGCCATAACCAGCTGCTCCCCTCTGCCATAACCAGCTGCTCCCCTCTGCTCCCCCTCTGCCATAACCAGCTGCTCCCTACAATCTGCAATAACCAGCTGCTCCCCTCTGCCATAACCAGCTGCGCCCCTCTGCCATAACCAGCTGCTCCCCTCTACCATAACCAGCTGCTCCCCTCTGCCATAACCAGCTGCTCCCCTCTGCCATAACCAGCTGCTCCCCTCTGCCATAACCAGCTGCTCCCCTCTGCCATAACCAGCTGCTCCCCTCTGCCATAACCAGCTGCTCCCCTCTGCCATAACCAGCTGCTCCCCTCTGCCATAACCAGCTGCTCCCCTCTCTAACCAGCTGCCATAACCAGCTGCTCCCCTCTGCCATAACCAGCTGCTCCCCTCTACCATAACCAGCTGCTCCCCTCTGCCATAACCAGCTGCTCCCCTCTGCTACCCTCTGCCATAACCATCTGCCATAACCAGCTGCTCCCCTCTGCCATAACCAGCTGCTCCCCTCTGCCATAACCAGCTGCTCCCCTCTGCCATAACCAGCTGCTCCCCTCTGCTCCTCACTACCATAACCAGCTGCTCCCCTCTGCTCCTCACTACCATAACCAGCTGCTCCCCTCTGCTCCTCACTACCATAACCAGCTGCTCCCTTCTGCTCCTCACTACCATAACCAGCTGCTCCCCTCTGCCATAACCAGCTGCTCCCCTCTGCCATAACCAGCTGCTCCCCTCTGCCATAACCAGCTGCTCCCCTCTGCCATAACCAGCTGCTCCCCTCTGCCATAACCAGCTGCTTCCCCTCTGCCATAACCAGCTGCTCCCCTCTACTTCCTCACTACCATAACCAGCTGCTCCCCTCTGCCATAACCAGCTGCTCCCCTCTGCCATAACCAGCTGCTCCCCTTTGCCATAACCAGCTGCTCCCCTTTGCCATAACCAGCTGCTCCCCTCTGCCATAACCAGCTGCTCCCCTCTGCCATAACCAGCTGCTCCCCTCTGCCATAACCAGCTGCTCCCCCTCTGCCATAACCAGCTGCTCCCCTCTACTTCCTCACTACCATAACCAGCTGCTCCCCTCTGCCATAACCAGCTGCTCCCCTCTGCCATAACCAGCTGTTCCTCACTACCATAACCAGCTGCTCCCCTCTGCTCCTCACTACCATAACCAGCTGCTCCCCTCTGCTCCTCACTACCATAACCAGCTGCTCCCTTCTGCTCCTCACTACCATAACCAGCTGCTCCCCTCTGCCATAACCAGCTGCTCCCCTCTGCCATAACCAGCTGCTCCCCTCTGCCATAACCAGCTGCTCCCCTCTGCCATAACCAGCTGCTCCCCTCTGCCATAACCAGCTGCTCCCCTCTGCCATAACCAGCTGCTCCCCCTCTGCCATAACCAGCTGCTACCCTCTGCCATAACCAGCTGCTCCCCTCTGCCATAACCAGCTGCTCCCCTCTGCTCCCCTCTGCCATAACCAGCTGCTCCCCTCTGCCATAACCAGCTGCTCCCCCTCTGCCATAACCAGCTGCTCCCCCTCTGCCATAACCAGCTGCTCCCCATCTGCCATAACCAGCTGCTCCCCTCTACTTCCTCACTACCATAACCAGCTGCTCCCCTCTGCCATAACCAGCTGCTCCCCTCTGCCATAACCAGCTGCTCCTCACTACCATAACCAGCTGCTCCCCTCTGCTCCTCACTACCATAACCAGCTGCTCCCCTCTGCTCCTCACTACCATAACCAGCTGCTCCCCTCTGCCATAACCAGCTGCTCCCCCTCTGCCATAACCAGCTGCTCCCCCTCTGCCATAACCAGCTGCTCCCCTCTGCTACCCTCTGCCATAACCAGCTGCTCCCCTCTGCCATAACCAGCTGCTCCCCTCTACCATAACCAGCTGCTCCCCTCTGCCATAACCAGCTGCTCCCCCTCTGCCATAACCAGCTGCTCCCCCTCTGCCATAACCAGCTGCTCCCCCTCTGCCATAACCAGCTGCTCCCCTCTACTTCCTCACTACCATAACCAGCTGCTCCCCTCTGCCATAACCAGCTGCTCCCCTCTGCCATAACCAGCTGCTCCTCACTACCATAACCAGCTGCTCCCCTCTGCTCCTCACTACCATAACCAGCTGCTCCCCTCTGCTCCTCACTACCATAACCAGCTGCTCCCCTCTGCTCCTCACTACCATAACCAGCTGCTCCCCTCTGCCATAACCAGCTGCTCCCCTCTGCCATAACCAGCTGCTCCCCTCTGCCATAACCAGCTGCTCCCCTCTACCATAACCAGCTGCTCCCCTCTACCATAACCAGCTGCTCCCCTCTGCCATAACCAGCTGCTCCCCTCTACCATAACCAGCTGCTCCCCTCTGCCATAACCAGCTGCTCCCCTCTACCATAACCAGCTGCTCCCCTCTCCCCTCTCCTTACTACCATAACCATAGGATGCCACCTTTTCAACAAGTCAGTTCATCAAATTCCTGTGCTGCTAGAGCTGCCCATGTCAACTGTCAGTGCTGTTAATGTGAAGTGGAAACGTGTAGGAGCAACAACGGCTCAGCCGCGAAGTGCTAGGCCACAAAAGCTCACAGAGAGGGACTGCCGAGTGCTGAATCTCGTAGTGTGTAAAAATAGTCTGGCCTCGGTTGCAACATTCACTACAGAGTTCCTAACTGCTTCTGGAAGCAACTTCAGCACAATAACTGTAGGGAGCTTGATGAAATGGATTTCCATGGCTGAGCAGCCACACACAAGCCTAAGATCACCATGCGCAATGCCAACCGTCGGCTGGAGTGGTGTAAAGCTCGCCACCACTGGACTCTGGAGCAGTGGAAAAGCGTTCTCTGGAGTGATGAATCATGCTTCACTATCTGGTAATCTGACGGACAAATCTGGGTTTGGCGGATGCAAGGAGAAGCCTACCTGCCCCGATGCATGGTGCAAACTGTAAAGTTTGGTGGAGAAGGAATAATTGTCTGGGGATGTTTTTCATGGTTCGGGCTAGGCCCCTTAGTTCTAGTGAAGGGAAATCTTAACGCTACAGCATACAATGACATTGTAGATGATTCTGTGCTTCCAACTTGTGGGGACAGACCTTTCCTGTTTCCATGACAATGCCACGGTGCACAAAGCCAGGTCCATACAGAAATGGTTTGTAGAGATTGGTGTGGAAGAACTTGACTGGCCCTCACAGAGCCCTGACCTCAACCCCATCGAACACCTTTGTGATGAATTGGAACGCCGACTGCGAGCCAGACCTAATCGCCCAACATCAGTGCCCGACTTCACTAATGCTCTTGTGGCTGAATGGATGCAAGTCCCCGCAGCAATGTTCCAACATCTAGTGGAAGGTCTTCGGTCTTCCCAGAAGAGTGGAGGCTGTTATAGCATCAAAAGGGGGGACCAACTCCATACTAATGCCCATGATTTTGGAATGAGATGTTCGACGAGCACATACATTTGGTCATGTAGTCTATATACCCATTTCTAGTCTCACACTCACACACAATACTGACATTTGATATGATCATGCCTGCTAGGTGAAATGTTTTTTCTATCTCTCTAAATGATTGAAAATTACACATCCACGCTAATTGCTGAACAAGGGGAATACATGAATAATTAAAGCCTTTTTATGGTGTGCTGTCAAATCTATTTTACTATGTAGCTAACTGCCACTTATTTACGTCTGTTAAACAGAGTACAAAGATACTGCACGGATACAAACACCCACACACTCACAGTGGTGGGAGAGGTTGCTGTCCTCCTTGACGACGAAGCCTACTGTGGTGGAGGTGACCAGGATGTTGGTGTCAGCAGTGGGATCCAAACCACGGCCTTCCTTCTCCTCCACCCCAGGGGGGGGCTCTGGGGTGCTGGAGGGGGCTGGGATGAGGTGGGGCACCCCGGCGTCTGCCTGGGACAACCCAGAAGTGTGAGGGGAGACTTTGTCGTTGGCGGCCGTGGTGATGGCCACAGGTGATGATGTGGTAGTGGTCTCATTTGCTAGAGGAAGAAGGAAAGTCAATATTAGTTATAGTTTATCAATTTATTTTGGGCAGTGAAGCTAAAACGTTGAATTTGGCTCAACACGGCAGCTTTTTGGATTTGAGATCAAATGTTTCATGAGATGCAACAACACAGAATGTAACCTTTTATTTGAGGGTATTTTCATACATTTCTGTTTTACCGTTTACAAATGAAAACACTTTATGTATCTAGTCCCCACATTTAAAGAAGTCATAAGTATTTGGACAAATTCACTTATAGAATGAGCTCCAAAAGTATTGGATCAGTGACACATGTTATTGTTGTTTTGGTTCTGTACTCCAGCACTTTGGATTTGAAATGAAACTATGACTATGATGTTAAAGTGCAGACTGTCAGCTTTCATTTGAGGGGATTTTCATCAACTGTTTGGAAATGAAAGCACTTTATGTATCTAGTCCCCGCATCTGGAAGTGTCATAAGTATTTGGACAAATTCACTTATAGTGTATTAAAGTAGTCAAAAGTTTAGTATTTGGTCCCATATTCCTAGCACACAATGACTCTACAAACTTGTTAGATGCATTTGCAGTTTTGGTTGTTTCATATTAAAGAAATGAATGGTAAATAATGTATTGTGTCATTTTGGAGTCACTTTTATTGCAAATAAGAATAGAATATATTTCAAAACACTTTTTTACATTAATGTGGATGCTACCATGGTTACAGATAATCCTGAATGAATCGTGAATAATGATGAGTGAGAAAGTTACAGAAGGTCAAAGATCATGCTAACCTCTCACCATTACCGATAACAGGGGAGGTTAGCATGTCTTGGGGATATGATCTAACCTCTCACCATTACCGATAACAGGGGAGGTTAGCATGTCTTGGGGATATGATCTAACCTTTCACCATTACCGATAACAGGGGAGGTTAGCATGTCTTGGGGATATGATCTAACCTCTCACCATTACCAATAACAGGGGAGGTTAGCATGTCTTGGGGATATGATCTAACCTTTCACCATTACCAATAACAGGGAAGGTTAGTATGTCTTGGGGATATGATCTAACCTTTCACCATTACCAATAACAGGGGAGGTTAGCATGTCTTGGGGATATGATCTAACCTTTCACCATTACCAATAACAGGGAAGGTTAGCATGTCTTGGGGATATGATCTAACCTCTCACCATTACCAATAACAGGGGAGGTTAGCATGTCTTGGGGATATGATCTAACCTTTCACCATTACCAATAACAGGGGAGGTTAGCATGTCTTGGGGATATGATCTAACCTTCACCATTACCAATAACAGGGAAGGTTAGTATGTCTTGGGGATATGATCTAACCTTTCACCATTACCAATAACAGGGAGGTTAGCATGTCTTTGGGATATGATCTAACCTTTCACCATTACCAATAACAGGGAGGTTAGCATGTCTTTGGGATATGATCTAACCTCTCACCATTACCAATAACAGGGGAGGTTAGCATGTCTTTGGGATATGATCTAACCTCTCACCATTACCAATAACAGGGGAGGTTAGCATGTCTTGGGGATATGATCTAACCTTTCACCATTACCAATAACAGGGGAGGTTAGCATGTCTTGGGGATATGATCTAACCTCTCACCATTACCAATAACAGGGGAGGTTAGCATGTCTTGGGGATATGATCTAACCTCTCACCATTACCAATAACAGGGGAGGTTAGCATGTCTTTGGGATATGATCTAACCTCTCACCATTACCAATAACAGGGGAGGTTAGTATGTCTTTGGGATATGATCTAACCTCTCACCATTACCAATAACAGGGGAGGTTAGCATGTCTTTGATCTAACCTCTCACCATTACCAATAACAGGGGAGGTTAGCATGTCTTGGTGATATGATCTAACCTCTCACCATTACCAATAACAGGGGGGTACAATATTTATGCCTCTGTAACTTTCTCACTTATCATTATTCACGATTAGAATACAACACGATTAGACTAGAACACTATTCGACCAGAACAATATTGGACCTGAACAATATTGGACCTGAACAATATTAGACCTGAACAATATTAGACCTGAACAATATTAGACCTGAACAATATTAGACCTGAACAATATTAGACCTGAACAATATTAGACCTGAACAATATTAGACCTGAACAATATTAGACCTGAACAATATTAGACCTGAACAATATTAGACCTGAACAATATTAGACCTGAACAATATTAGACCTGAACAATATTAGACCTGAACAATATTAGACCTGAACAATATTAGACCTGAACAATATTAGACCTGAACAATATTAGACCTGAACAATATTAGACCTGAACAATATTAGACCTGAACAATATTAGACCTGAACAATATTAGACTAGACCAATATTAGCACAATTAGACTAGAATAGAACACGATTAGACTAGAACACTATTAGACTAGAACACAATTAGACGAGAACACAATTAGACGAGAACACAATTAGACGAGAACACAATTAGACTAGAACACAATTAGACTAGAACACAATTAGACTAGAACACAATTAGACGAGAACACAATTAGACGAGAACACAATTAGACTAGAACACAATTAGACTAGAACACAATTAGACTAGAACACAATTAGACGAGAACACAATTAGACGAGAACACAATTAGACTAGAACACAATTAGACTAGAACACAATTAGACTAGAACACAATTAGACGAGAACACAATTAGACGAGAACACAATTAGACTAGAACACAATTAGACTAGAACACAATTAGACTAGAACACAATTAGACTAGAACACAATTAGACTAGAACACAATTAGACTAGAACACAATTAGACGAGAACACGATTAGACTAGAACACAATTAGACTAGAACACAATTAGACTAGAACACAATTAGACTAGAACACGATTAGACTAGAACACGATTGGACTTTAAGGTGATCATATAGTTTTACTATAGTTTTATCAAAACCTAAAATAAAGTCAAATCCCACACAGTAGTAGAGGCTGGGGTCACATTAAATCAGAGGATGGGCTTTATGGTAACGGATAGAATGGAATGAAGGGAACAATACCAGTTGAGCCCCTTCTCGGACCAGCCTCCACTAACACCCACCCACACCCATTCTCCCACCAGCCTCCACTAACACCCACCCACACCCATTCTCCCACCAGCCTCCACTAACACCCACCCTCTCACCTGGCATGCAGGCACGCATTTCGGGGCCCAGGTCCTGTCCTGTGGGGCAGGCGCAGGTGTATTTGGGGGAGTGCTCTGTGATCTGGGGGGCTTTGAGACACAGGTACTCACAGCCACCGTTGTCCTCACTGCCCAGGTTACAGCTGTCTGGGCCTTAGTGAGGGAGATAGAGACACACACACAGTCAGAGACACAGTCAGAGACGGAGACACAATCAGAGACAGAGGCACAGTCAGAGACAGAGACACAGTCAGAGACACAATCAGAGACAGAGACAAGAAACACAGCCAGAGACAAGAGTCAGAAACACAGCCAGAGACAAGAGTCAGAGACACAGTCAGAGACATAATCAGAGACAATAGACACAGTCAGAGACACAGTCAGAGACAGAGACACAGTCAGAGACACAGTCAGAGACAGAGACAGAGACACAGTCAGAGACCAGAGACCAGAGACACAGTCAGAGACCAGAGACACAGTCAGAGACCAGAGACAAGAGACACAGTCAGAGACCAGAGACAAGAGACACAATCAGAGACCAGAGACAAAATCAGAGACCAGAGACAAGAGACACAGTCAGAGACCAGAGACACAGTCAGAGACCAGAGACACAATCAGAGACCAGAGACACAGTCAGAGACCAGAGACACAGTCAGAGACAGAGACACAGTCAGAGACCAGAGACCAGAGACACAGTCAGAGACCAGAGACCAGAGACACAGTCAGAGACCAGAGACCAGAGACACAGTCAGAGACAGAGACACAGTCAGAGACCAGAGACCAGAGACACAGTCAGAGACCAGAGACAAGAGTCAGAGACAGAGACACAGTCAGAGACCAGAGACACAGTCAGAGACAGAGACACAGTCTGAGACCAGAGACACAATCAGAGACCAGAGACACAATCAGAGACCAGAGACACAGTCAGAGACCAGAGACCAGAGACCAGAGACACAGTCAGAGACACAATCAGAGACAGAGACACAGTCAGAGACAGATACAGTCAGAGACCAGAGACGCAATCAGAGAGAGAGACACAGTCAGAGAGAGAGACACAGTCAGAGACACAGTCAGAGACAGAGACAAGAGACACAGTCAGAGACAGAGGCAAGAGACACAGTCAGAGAGAGAGACAGAGACACAGTCAGAGTCAGAGACACAGTCAGAGTCAGAGACACAGTCAGAGTCAAGAAGCACAGTCAGAGAGAGAGACAGAGACACAGTCAGAGTCAGAGACACAGTCAGAGTCAAGAAGCACAGTCAGAGACAAGAGGCACAGTCAGAGACAGAGACAAGAGACACAGTCAGAGTCAAGAAGCACAGTCAGAGACCAGAGACACAGTCAGAGACAGAGACACAATCAGAGACACAGTCAGAGACCAGAGACCAGAGACCAGAGACACAGTCAGAGACTAGAGACACAGTCAGAGACAGAGACACAGTCAGAGACAGAGACAGAGACACAGTCAGAGACAGAGACACAGTCAGAGACAGAGACAGAGACACAGTCAGAGACAGAGACACAGTCAGAGACAGAGACACAGTCAGAGACCAGAGACACAGTCAGAGAGAGAGAGACACAGTCAGAGACAGAGACACAGTCAGAGACAGAGACACAGTCAGAGAGAGAGAGACACAGTCAGAGACAGAGACACAGTCAGAGACAGAGACACAGTCAGAGACCAGAGACACAGTCACAGAGAGAGAGACACAGTCAGAGACAGAGACACAGTCAGAGACACAGTCAGAGACAGAGACACAGTCAGAGACAGAGACACAGTCAGAGACCAGAGACACAGTCAGAGAGAGAGAGACACAGTCAGAGACAGAGACACAGTCAGAGACAGAGACACAGTCAGAGACAGAGAAAGTCAGAGACACAGTCGGAGACAGACACAGTCAGAGACACAGTCAGAGACAGAGACAGAGACAGAGACACAGTCAGAGACCACAGACACAGTCAGAGACAGAGAAAGTCAGAGACACAGTCGGAGACAGACACAGTCAGAGACACAGTCAGAGACAGAGACAGAGACAGAGACAGAGACACAGTCAGAGACCAGAGACACAGTCAGAGACAGAGAAAGTCAGAGACACAGTCGGAGACAGACACAGTAAGAAACACCTGGTTGCTGGCGGAGCGGGTGGAAGACCACTATGTCGTGAGGGTCTTTGAGGTGCTCGGCCACTGTGCTGATGTCCTGGCCCGTTAGCCTGTTAGCGCTGTACACCGCCTCTCTCTCCCGGTCTGTCCAGTAGATACGGTCCTGACAGGAGGAAAGAGATGATAGATGGAAGGAGAGAGAGAGAGAAGCAACGAATACACAATCACTTTGCACGTCAATAACATTGTGTGTAATTATCCGTAAAATAATGTAGCAGACAGACGGCACTTTGATTTATAAAAGGCTGAGCTAGCTAGTGGCACTTTGATTTATAAAAGGCTGAGCTAGCTAGTGGGACTTTGGGGAAATGTTGTTGTAAAAGTGGTTGTAAAAATACATTAGACAGGCAGGCAGGCAGGCAGGCAGGCAGGCAGACAGACAGACAGACAGACAGACAGACAGACAGACAGACAGACAGACAGACAGACAGACAGACAGACAGACAGACAGACAGACAGACAGACAGACAGACAGACAGACAGACAGACAGACAGACAGACAGACAGACAGACAGACAGACAGACAGACAGACAGACAGACAGACAGACAGACAGACAGACAGACAGACAGACAGACAGACAGACAGACAGACAGACAGACAGTCTGACTTCTCAAGCAGCGTCATGTCAATAAGCTATACTTTTACAGTTCAGAAATATCTAGGTACTGTATCTCTCATTGCTACTGTAAGGGTGAGCATTCCATTCCACTGAGATAAACCAACTCTGACCTCAAACTTCACCTTGTTGTTGATTTCCGGGAGCGTTCCCCTAACATTATCAACCTTCAAAAGACCTTCTGCGGAGGGGAGCTGACATCATTCCGTTCTGCGGAGGGGAACTGATATCATTCCTGCTATTGATGTGGAAACCCATAACTTAATGCCCATAAGAGTGCGGGGGCGAGATGTCACATCCTGCAGTACCGAAGTGTGTATGGGGGGCAAATATCTATGTGTGCGTGTCAGGGTGACCAGAATGGCGCCGGACAACGAGACTGGGAAGATTTAAATTTACCGGCCATTTGAGAAATTTACCGGACCCATGTGCATTGTGTACATAAACCCATTAGGGCGTCCAACCACGGTGCTCAGAATGACAGAAATTACTTTTAGATTGTTGTGATGCGTCTGAACAGAACATGCAACTCATGTAATGAAGCAGCCAATAAACCGTCATTTTCAAACATTGACAAAATGCAATTCACGGGAAAACACCATTCTAAACAGAGCACCTGGGAAAACACCATTCTAAACAGAGCACCTGGGAAAACACCATTCTTAATAACAGAGCACCTGGGAAAACACCATTCTAAACAGAGCACCTGGGAAAACACCATTCTAAACAGAGCACCTGGGAAAACACCATTCTAAACAGAGCACCTGGGAAAACACCATTCTAAACAGAGCACCTGGGAAAACACCATTCTAAACAGAGCACCTGGGAAAACACCATTCTTAATAACAGAGCACCTGGGAAAACACCATTCTAAACAGAGCACCTGGGAAAACACCATTCTTAATAACAGAGCACCTTGGAAAACACCATTCTTAATAACAGAGCACCTGGGAAAACACCATTCTTAATAACAGAGCACCTGGGAAAACACCATTCTTAATAACAGAGCACCTGGGAAAACACCATTCTTAATAACAGAGCACCTGGGAAAACACCATTCTTAATAACAGAGCACCTGGGAAAACACCATTCTAAACAGAGCACCTGGGAAAACACCATTCTTAATAACAGAGCACCTGGGAAAACACCATTCTTAATAACAGAGCACCTGGGAAAACACCATTCTTAATAACAGAGCACCTGGGAAAACACCATTCTTAATAACAGAGCACCTGGGAAAACACCATTCTTAATAACAGGGCACCTGGGAAAACACCATTCTAAACAGATCACCTGGGAAAACACCATTCTAAACAGAGCACCTGGGAAAACACCATTCTAAACAGAGCACCTGGGAAAACACCATTCTAAACAGAGCACCTGGGAAAACACCATTCTAAACAGAGCACCTGGGAAAACACCATTCTAAACAGAGCACCTGGGAAAACATCATTCTAAACAGAGCACCTGGGAAAACACCATTCTAAACAGAGCACCTGGGAAAACACCATTCTAAACAGAGCACCTGGGAAAACACCATTCTAAACAGAGCACCTGGGAAAACACCATTCTAAACAGAGCACCTGGGAAAACACCATTCTAAACAGAGCACCTGGGAAAACACCATTCTAAACAGAGCACCTGGGAAAACACCATTCTAAACAGAGCACCTGGGAAAACACCATTCTAAACAGAGCACCTGGGAAAACACCATTCTAAACAGATCACCTACATTCAGAACTGTATCATCTGCATACATGTTAACTTGTGGGAGATCATTTATATATATGGTGAACAGAAGGGGGCCTAATATTGACCCTTGTGGGACCCCAATGTTATAGTAAAGAGTCCGACTGAGTGTCCCCCCAAACAAACCCTTTGACTTCTGTTTGTCAGATAGGAATACATCCAACTAATAACTTCTGTCCTCCTATCCTCCTTGGAAAGGAGGACCTCATGATTCACAGTATCAAAGGCCTTTTTAAGATCCAAAAAGACTGTGCCGACTTCACCACCTATGTCCAGTTTAGATTTCATGCACTCCAGAAAATAGCAATTGGCTGTTTCGGTAGAATGGTTAGTTCTGAATCCAAATTGCATGTGATGTATGTAGTGTATGGAGTGATACATGTGATGTATGGAGTGTATGGAGTGGTACATGTGATGTATGTAGTGTATGGAGTGATACATGTGATGTATGGAGTGTATGGAGTGATACATGTGATGTATGGAGTGTATGGAGTGATACATGTGATGTATGTAGTGTATGGAGAGATACATGTGATGTATGTAGTGTATGGAGTGATACATGTGATGTATGGAGTGTATGGAGTGATACATGTGATGTATGTAGTGTATGGAGTGGTACATGTGATGTATGTAGTGTATGGAGTGATACATGTGATGTATGGAGTGTATGGAGTGATACATGTGATGTATGTAGTGTATGGAGTGATACATGTGATGTATGTAGTGTATGGAGTGATACATGTGATGTATGGAGTGTATGGAGTGGTACATGTGATGTATGGAGTGTATGGAGTGATACATGTGATGTATGTAGTGTATGGAGTGATACATGTGATGTATGTAGTGTATGGAGTGGTACATGTGATGTATGGAGTGTATGGAGTGATACATGTGATGTATGTAGTGTATGGAGTGATACATGTGATGTATGTAGTGTATGGAGTGATACATGTGATGTATGTAGTGTATGGAGTGATACATGTGATGTATGTAGTGTATGGAGTGCTACATGTGATGTATGGAGTGTATGGAGTGATACATGTGATGTATGGAGTGTATGGAGTGATACATGTGATGTATGTAGTGTATGGAGTGATACATGTGATGTATGGCCCTGAATGAGGTGATCAGTCAGATGATCAGCCACCCGTCTTTCAGCTACTTTTCATAGCACTGGAAGAATGCTCATATTTCGGTAATTTCCACCAGTGTTTGGTCACCAGATTTTAAAACAGGTATCATTGCAGCAGACTACCAATCATTGTGGAAGGACCCATTTTTGATGGACAGATTAACTATATGGACAATAGGGGCAATCAGAGAATATTTGTGTCTCTCCAGGAATACAGTTTCTAGGCCAAAATACATTGTTTGTTCTAGAGCTTCTGAAGAAGCGAATAACACTGTCCACTGCTGATGCTGAAATTTCAGGAATTCTGAATATTGGTTTAGTATTATCTATTGTAGTGAGAACTGTGGTCTTGGTTGAACATCTTTGAGCCAGTTCCCTGACAGAGTCAAGAAAAAAATTGTTAAAGGTGGTGGATATGAAATTGGAGTCTTGAATTAGAATCCCATTAACCTTTAATTCAGGATGGTTTTTTGGCCTTTTCAGCTCCTCTCCCTCTAAGTTTGTTGAGATTCTCCCAAATCACTTTGCCATTTCCTGATCCTTCATTGATCTAAGAAAGATCTCGGCTTTTGTTTTTGTTTTAAATATATATCCGAACCACTTTATTTCTCAGTGCTGTAAATATACATCTGTCATCATTCTTCCCAGACTTCAGTGCTTTTTTTACCCAAGGAAAAATCCCGTTCCCTCATCTGCCTCCAGAGGTCCTCGTTAAGACATGGTAGAGAGGTTTTCCGTCTTGGTTTACATTTCCTAGTGAAAGAGGTATCCAATTTGTCAATAGCTGACAGAAATGTTCTGTATCCAGACTCTGGGTCTACATTGCTTATCAGTTCAGACCAGTCAATGTGACTTATAGGTGCATCGTAGTTACTCTGCTCACTTTTCTGGATTTTGTTATCGTACTGTTGCACATTAATATGGTTCTTAAATCTCTTTTTTAGTGATTTTTCTATCCACCAATGTAACATTGTGGTCAGCTATGCCAGTTAGTAAGTTAATGGACTTAATGATTTGATCAGGTCTGTTTGTAAACACCAATTTGAGTCTGGGATGACTGTGTTACTCTGGTTGGACCTTGTAATATTTGAGTCAGGTTGAAACAATCTGTGATCTCTTTGAGTTTTTCTCTGCAAGTTTTGTTTTCCTAGTTTATACTGAAATTGCCCATGAAGATAATCTCCTTCTTATGATCACATTCTTTAAGCATTTAGACGGTCATAAAACAAGATCTCAGAAGTTGGTGTTCGATATTATCCAATAATAGCGAGAGACATATGAGGGGAGAGGAACACATTCAGCCTCATACATTCAATGTCATTGGCATGTTTACATATGATAACTTGAAATGCAATCCTATCTTTCATGTACATAAGTAACCCACCCCCTCTGCCCTCTCCCCTGTCCCCTGAATATGGAATATCCAGGGACATTAAAGTCAGAAATAGGAGAAGGTTTCTTCGCCCATGTCTCAGAGAAACAGAAAGAAATCTAGATTAGAGGTTGTTCAATAAATGTTCCACATGTTCACTCTTAGAAATAATGCTATGCATATTAATATGCCCTCCCAATATTCCTCTAGGTTTGGAACGAGGGTTCCAGAGCACTTTAACCTGATTGACGGTTTGAAAAAGTTTCAAGGTACAATGTTTTCTAATACCTGTGTTAAGGGAACCGAGTTTCTGTCTCGAAGGCGGGTTTTGTTAGGGACATGTATAAAGAGATGGCATTAAAATGAAATTATCGGCAGATTGCTCATCCTCTTGAAAAGCCATGTTCGCGACAGAAGTTATGCTCACATACACAGAATGTCCTATGAACCAGATCATTTTGGTTACTCAAATATAGATTATTATTTTAATCCTTCATCAATGATTTCGGTCTGGATGACTAATTAGGGGGACTTTTCTCCACGTCTCCCAGAATGACATCCTCCATATCATTTTGTTCTGCATGTGACCTACTGTAACTCCAGACTCTGATGGGGAGCTTGGTAGCCTGGGCTGCTTGGGTGTATGTTGATTCCGGATTGTTTGAATGAAGGCCAGCATTGATGTTTGGCTGCATTCTTCTGTATTCTCCAGAGAGTTGCACCGCTTCGGGATCTCTTATTTACCTCAACGTTTTCTATCGGGTTATAATTGTCACTAGTCACTTTCCCAGCTTCATTTTTTTTTTAGCATCTCCGGCTCACCAGGTACCAACTCTGATGTTTCATTCACTCCGTCTTTGTCCTTGGGAGCCGAGGAATCATCCTCTTCAACCTCCGTCACGTTCAGTCATTTCAGCTGAGATACGTGATACGTCTGCCCTGCCCATAGGGACAGGATTGTTATCCTGCACACAGTGTGAAAACATTTATTCTATGTACCTTACGTTGTCCAGTGTAGGACTGTACTCTACCATCTCCTGACCCCCTCTAGTGTGGGATTGTGTCAACCAGTCCTGTCTACGCGCAGCACCTTGTCTAGTGTGGGATTGTGTCAGCCAGTCCTGTCTACGCGCAGCACCTTGTCTAGTGTAGGATTGTGTCAGCCAGTCCTGTCTACGAGCAGCACCTTGTCTAGTATGGGATTGTGTCAGCCAGTCCTGTCTACGCGCAGCACCTTGTCTAGTGTGGGATTGTGTCAGCCAGTCCTGTCTACGCGCAGCACCTTGTCTAGTGTAGGATTGTGTCAGCCAGTCCTGTCTACGCGCAGCACCTTGTCTAGTGTAGGATTGTGTCAGCCAGTCCTGTCTACGAGCAGCACCTTGTCAAGTGTGGGATTGTGTAAGCCAGTCCTGTCTACGCGCAGCACCTTGTCTAGTGTGGGATTGTGTCAGCCAGTCCTGTCTACGCGCAGCACCTTGTCTAGTGTAGGATTGTGTCAGCCAGTCCTGTCTACGAGCAGCACCTTGTCCAGTGTGGGATTGTGTCAGCCAGTCCTGTCTACGCGCAGCACCTTGTCTAGTGTGGGGTTGTGTCAGCCAGCCCTGTCTACGCGCAGCACCTTGTCTAGTGTGAGTTTGTGTCAGCCAGTCCTGTCTACGCGCAGCACCTTGTCTAGTGTGAGTTTGTGTCAGCCAGTCCTGTCTACGCGCAGCACCTTGTCTAGTGTGGGGTTGTGTCAGCCAGTCCTGTCTATGCGCAGCACCTTGTCCATCATAAAATACTTTGATCCAGTGAGGGGCCCATCTTTAACAGACCATGTTATAGGAATGATGGATGCAGCTTCAACATATACAAAGGATTTCCATTGGAGCAGAATTGTAAGTTGACCCTTGTATCTTATCATGCGCCTCATCACTCTCCCCACCACCTTACATCCAGCGTCAGCCAGAAACTCAGTCACAACACTATAATCAGCTGATTCAGGTAGTTCTTTAATTGTATGTCGTCCTGCTCAGCGCCACTTCAAACTGAACACATTATTCTCTATGAACACAACATGTTTTCCTCTGACTGTTATTCCTCTGATCAGAAGCTTTGTCCTTGCTTCCTTACTCAGAATATATATATATATATATATACGCCAGAGTGCACGTACTCTCTGTACTGGCCTCAAGTGATTTGTATGAATTTCATACGTAGAATGTATGCACACATGACTGTAAGTCGCTTTGGATAAAAGCGTCTGCTAAATGGCATATATTATTATTATTATATTATTCTTGCATGAGACTGTGGTAGAGCTCCTCCTATTTAACGGGGTTGGCTATGGCCTCCTTTGTCAGGATCTCTCCATGATAAAAATAGGTAAAACAGTCTCCTCTGGGGCATTTTTTTCTCCTCTAGGGAGTTTTTCCTAGCCACCGTGCTTTTACACCTGCATTGTTTGCTGTTTGGGGTTTTAGGCTGGGTTTCTGTACAGCACTTTGAGATATCAGCTGATGTACGAAGGGCTATATAAATAAATTTGATTTGATTTCCACCCACAACCTCTCGCTCCGGGTCTCATTTTCCATTTTCCTTGACATCAGTTATTGTCTCGCTGGAAATAACCACAACTACAGCAGGCATTTTAATTGTAGTGTTAATGATCAAAGTAATTTGTGTAACATTGAAATATATCAACAACATTATTATTATTTTTTTTTTTAATTTTACCTTTATTTAACCAGGCAAGTCAGTTAAGAACAAATTCTTATTTTCAATGACTGCCTAGGAACAGTGGGTTAACTGCCTGTTCAGGGGCAGAACGACAGATTTTGTACCTTGTCAGCTCGGGGATTTGAACTTGCAACCTTTCGGTTGCTAGTCCAATGCTCTAACCACTAGGCTACACTGCCGCCCCAGCATTATACAGTGAGGATACTTCTTACTTAAAATAATTGATCACTGGTTGATCCTCAACTAGACATGTTCTGGATTCAGTGTTCTCCAGCAATGGAAGCTTCCCAGCCGGACAGAATACCCGAACAAAAGGAGATGTGGAAACACAACAAAACTAAATATGGATATATCATTCCTGACCTTACAGGCCAGGCCGTCTGTCGATAAAAACAAAAACGAATCAAACAAGCAAACATGCCATCTGGTTTCTATGGAGAGATAATAAACAGAGAGTAGCAGCAGTGTCAAAACAAATGGGGGGGGGTCAATACTAATAGTCCGGGTGATCATCTGATGAACTGTTCTTATGGCTTGCGGGTAAAAGCTGTGAAGGATCCTTTTGGACCTAGACTTGACGCTCCGGTACCGCTTGTTGTGCGATAGCAGAGAGAACGGTCTTTGACTTGGGTGACTGGAGTCTATGACCATTTTTGTGGCCTTCCTCTGACACTGCCTAGTATAGAGGTCATGAATGACAGGAAGCTTGTCCTCAGTGATGTACTGGGCCGTACACACTACTCTCTGTAGCGCCTTGAATGGGCTTATAAAAGCACACGTTTTACTCCAGCGACAACCAGCTGAGGAGCTGCAGGCAAAATCCTGTCTCTGTACGCAAAATCCTGTCTCTGAATGCGAAATCCTGTCTCTGAATGCAAAATGTAATGTAAACCCTGGTGCGTGTGTGTAATATAAACCTGGTACGTGTGTGTAATGTAAACCCTGGTGCGTGTGTGTAATGTAAACCCTGGTGCGTGTGTGTAATGTCAACCTGGTGCGTGTGTGTAATGTCAACCTGGTGTGTGTGTGTGTAATGTAAACCTGGTGCGTGTGTGTAATGTAAACCCTGGTACGTGTGTGTAATGTAAACCTGGTGCGTGTGTGTAATGTAAACCTGGTGCGTGTGTGTAATGTAAACCCTGGTACGTGTGTGTAATGTAAACCCTGGTTCGTGTGTGTAATGTAAACCCTGGTACGTGTGTGTAATGTAAACCCTGGTTCGTGTGTGTAATGTAAACCTGTGTGTGTGTACGTGTGTTAGTGTACGTGTGCTGCAATACACTAAATAAAACTGTAATAAAAGTGGTTTGGGTTTTACGAAAGGCTAACAAATGTTTTCTTCTCACAAAATGGACAATAAATGATGTATTATTAAACCACCATCCTGCAGTACGGAGAGGAGAGGAGCGAGCGGAGAGTACGGAGCGGAGAGTAGGGAGAGGAGAGTAGGGAGAGGAGAGTAGGGAGAGGAGAGTATGGAGAGGAGAGTAGGGAGAGGAGAGTAGGGAGAGGAGAGTAGGGAGAGAAGAGAGAGTCAGGAGAGGAGAGTAGGGAGAGGAGAGTAGGGAGTGGAGAGTCAGAGGGAGAGTAGGGAGAGGAGAGTAGGGAGTGGAGAGTAGGGAGAGAAGAGAGTAGGGAGAGTAGGGAGAGAGAGTAGGGAGTGGAGAGTCAGGAGAGGGAGCGAGGAGAGTAGGGAGTGGAGAGTAGGGAGAGAAGAGTATCGAGCGGAGAGTAGGGAGAGGAGAGTAGGGAGTGGAGAGTCAGGAGAGGAGAGTAGGGAGAGGAGAGTAGGGAGTGGAGAGGGAGAGAAGGAGGGAGAGGAGAGAGTAGGGAGTGGAGAGTCAGGAGAGGAGAGTAGGGAGAGGAGAGTAGGGAGTGGAGAGTAGGGAGAGAAGAGTATCGAGCGGAGGGGAGAGGAGAGTAGGGAGGGGAGAGTAGGGAGAGAAGAGTAGGGAGAGGAGAGTCAGGAGAGGAGAGTAGGGAGAGGAGAGTAGGGAGTGGAGAGTAGGGAGAGAAGAGTAGGGAGAGGAGAGTAGGGAGTAGAGAGTACGGAGAGGAGAGTACGGAGCGGAGAGTACGGAGTGGAGAGTACGGAGCGGAGAGTCAGGAGAGGAGAGTAGGGAGTGGAGAGTAGGAGAGGAGAGTCAGGGAGATGGGAGAGTACAGAGGGGAGAGGAGAGTACAGAGGGGAGAAGAGAGTACAGAGGGGAGAGTAGGGAGAGGAGAGTACGGAGAGGAGAGTACGGAGCGGAGAGTGGAGAATAGGGAGCGGAGAGGAGAGTAGGGAGAGGAGAGTAGGGAGAGGAGAGTAGGGAGAGGAGAGTACGGAGAGGAGAGTACAGAGGGAGGAGAGTAGGGGGAGAAGAGAGTAGAGGGGAGAGGAGAGAGTAGGGGAGAATAGGGAGAGGGGAGTACGGAGAGGAGAGTACAGAGGGGAGAGTAGGGAGAGGAGAGTACAGAGGGGAGAGTAGGGAGAGGAGAGTACAGAGGGGAGAGTACAGAGCGGAGAGTAGGGAGGGGAGAGGAGAGTACAGAGGGGAGAGGAGAGTACTGGGGGGAGAGTGCGGAGGGGAGAGTACAGAGAATAGGGAGAGGAGATTATGGAGGGGAGCGGAGAGTACGGAGCTGGGAGTTTCGGAGCGGAGCGTTAGGAGTCTCTTTAGGAATTTGAACAGTGGACTAAAACAATTTCATTACCACAGTGGATTGACCATGCAGAGCCTTTAAGGCAGCAGGGTAAATACCACAGTGCCTAACCTGGCTGTGAAATGAAACTGACACACACTTACATGCTGGCTGGACCGGACAACCACGTGCGTCCGAGTGCGTCATCGCGCGCATGTTGATTTTCTACATTCACACCAAATGTGATCCAGACATGCAGGTTAAAATATCAAAATGAAAATTTCATCGACATTTAGCTAGCTAGCTTGCTGTCGCTAGCTAATTTGTCCTGGGATATAAACATTTTGTTGTTATTTTACCTGAAATGCACAAGGTCATTTTCCTCTGGATCTTGTGTTGTCTACTCCGACATTTAATCCACAGATAAAAAGGGGAAACTAACCGTTTCTAATAATCTATTGGCCACTGGACTGGAGTGTGGGCCTCAGTTCATCTTTCAATCACCCACGTGGGTGTATGCTCCTAAAAACCAATGAGGAGATGGCAGGACTTGCAGTGTGTCAAGCGTCAAAAATATGCAGACGCTTGTTCCCACGCGCGAGTGGTTTAGATAAAATGATTGAATAAATTGTATGTGTACATTTATTTTACAACGTTCAAACTCCTTCAAGACCATTGGAAAAGCATTCCAGGTGAAGCTGGTTGAGAGTGTGCCAAGAGTGTGCCATGAGTGTGCAAAGCTGTCATCAAGACAAAGTGTGGCTACTTTGAAGAATCTAAAATATATTTTCATTGGTTTAACACTTTTTTCGGTTACTACATGATTCCATATGTGTTATTTCATAGTGTTTATGTCTTCACTATTATTCTACAATGTAGAAAATAGTAAAACAATTGATAAAAACTCTTGAATGAGCCGTGTCCAAACTTTTGACTGTTAGTGTATGCTTGCGCGCAGGCACACACACACACACACGCACACACAGACTTGCACTTCCCTCTGGCCCACCCCTACCCAGCCTCCAGCCTGTCTGTGTGTGCCATGTGACTAGGGCCAGCAGTAAAACGTTGTTATGGGTGTGTGCCAGTGTGTCAAAGCTGTGCCTGCACAACCATATGTGCCAATGGTGTGGTCCTGCCTGCAGTGTTTGTGTGTGGCACTAAGAACAACATAGATCTGGCCAGAGCTCAGCTCCTCTCCTGTTTCCTCAGTTTATTCCAAACGGTCTGTTATCCCAGAGGGGAACACAGCACAGCAGATACACATTATTTGATTTGGGTATTTTAGCAGACACTCTTATCCAGAGCGACTTACAGGAGGAATGAGGACACATCCCCAGGTTTTTCACCTTGTCGGCTCCTATAATAAACCCCTATAATAAACCCCTATGATAAACCCCTATGATAAACCCCTATAATAAACCCCTATAATAAACCCCTATAATAAACCCCTATGATAAACCCCTATAATAAACCCCTATGATAAACCCCTATGATAAACCCTATAATAAACCCCTATAATAAACCCCTATAATAAATGCCTATAATAAACCCCTATAATAAATGCCTATAATAAACCACTATAATAAACTCCTATAATAAACCACTATAATAAACCCCTATAATAAATGCCTATAATAAACCACTATAATAAACCCCTATAATAAACCACTATAATAAACCCCTATAATAAATGCCTATAATAAACCCCTATAATAAATGCCTATAATAAACCACTATAATAAACTCCTATAATTAACCACTATAATAAATCCCTATACTAAATGCCTATAATAAACCCCTATAATAAATGCCTATAATAAACCACTATAATAAACCCATATAATAAACCCCTATAATAAATGCCTATAATAAACCACTATAATAAATGCCCACTAAAATAATAAATAAACCACTATAATAAACCCTATAATAAATGCCTATAATAAACCACTATAATAAATCCTATAATTAAATAAACCACTATAATAAATAAACCCTATAATAAACTAATAAACCACTATAATAAACCACTATAATAAACCACTATAATAAATGCCTATAATAAACCACTATAATAAACCACTATAATAAACCTATAATAAATGCCTATAATAAACCACTATAATAAACCCTATAATAAACCCCTATAATAAATGCCTATAATAAACCACTATAATAAATGCCTATAATAAACCACTATAATAAACCCCTATAATAAACCACTATAATAAACCACTATAATAAATGCCTATAATAAACCACTATAATAAACTCCTATAATAAACCACTATAATAAATCCCTATAATAAATGCCTATAATAAACCCCTATAATAAATGCCTATAATAAACCACTATAATAAACCCATATAATAAACCACTATAATAAATGCCTATAATAAACCACTATAATAAATGCCTATAATAAACCACTAAAATAAATGCCTATAATAAACCACTATAATAAATGCCTATAATAAACCACTATAATAAACCCTATAATAAACCACTATAATAAATAATAAACCACTATAATAAACCACTAATAAACCACTAAATAAACCTATAATAAACCACTAATAAATGCCTATAATAAACCACTATAATAAACCACTATAATAAACCTTTATAATAAATGCCTATAATAAACCACTATAATAAATGCCTATAATAAACCACTAAAATAAACCCCTATAATAAACCACTATAATAAACCACTATAATAAATGCCTATAATAAACCACTATAATAAATGCCTATAATAAACCACTATAATAAACCCCTATAATAAATGCCTATAATAAACCCCTATAATAAACCACTATAATAAACCCTTATAATAAACCACTATAATAAACCACTATAATAAACCACTATAATAAATGCCTATAATAAACCACTATAATAAACCACTATAATAAAACTTTATAATAAATGCCTATAATAAACCACTATAATAAATGCCTATAATAAACCACTATAATAAATGCCTATAATAAACCACTATAATAAATGCCTATAATAAACCACTAAAATAAACCCCTATAATAAACCACTATAATAAACCACTATAATAAATGCCTATAATAAACCACTATAATAAATGCCTATAATAAACCACTATAATAAATGCCTATAATAAACCACTATAATAAATGCCTAAAATAAACCACTATAATAAATCCCTATAATAAATGGCAATAATAAACCCCTATAATAAATGCCTATAATAAACCCCTATAATAAACCCCTATAATAAATGGCTATAATAAACCCCTATAATAAATGCCTATATTGGAATGTAGTGGTGTCCAGTAACTGTATGGGTTTTGACTGACAGACAATCTGAACTTGAGCACCACACGCCACATGAAGTTGCCCCCCCCCCCCCCCATCCCTCCCGCTAACTGGACAACTTTTGACATGTTTTTGTTGTCTGAGTGAGGGAAATGCAGTAAATTAAGAGGACACACAAGCTAGCCAAAACGCCTGTTTGTGCACTTCACATTTCCATACCATAAAACTCATACCATACACAGTGTCAACATTTATTATCACTGTGTTAGATGTACAGTTCCGAGATGACATGGTGTCATACCCTGAGTTGTTCTGAACACAATGAGCCTATGCTAGTCTATCACAGTAGCGTTGCGTTGGGTAAAACCACTGGGGAAGCCGGGACAGATAATAATAAAATCCTTATTACAACCTATGTGTTGTGATGACTGCGCTGTTCGCTCTATAACCTGTTAGTACATCTGCCTTGACACTGATATATTTGACACTGTGATATATTTGACACTGTGATATTTTTGACACTGTGATATATTTGACACTGTGATATATTTGACACTGTGATATATTTGACACTGTGATATATTTGACACTGTGATATATTTGACACTGTGATATATTTGACACTGTGATATATTTGACACTGTGATATATTTGACACTGTGATATATTTGACACTGTGATATATTTGACACTGTGATATATTTGACACCATGATATACAGTGGGGAGAACAAGTATTTGATACACTGTCGATTTTGCAGGTTTTCCTACTTACATAGCATGTAGAGAGAGGTCTGTCATTTTTATTATAGGTACACTTCAACTGTGAGAGACGGAATCTAAAACAAAAATCCCAAAACCCTGGCTCTCTCTCTCTCGCTTTGTAAGTGGGAAAACTTGCAAAATCGGCAGTGTATCAAATACTTGTTCTCCCCACTGTATGTGGCTAATGCTGAGACAATAAGAAGACACAGTTTGTTTTATCACAAAACCGGAGAGCAACCTCTGTCAGGTGAAGTCCACAAAGCATATTGCATGTACAGTAACAGACAGTGACATGACCTACAGCATGGTGAAGCAAGCTAAAGTTGCTGACATTTTTTGGACCACTAAACAACTATTGACTTAGAACCACAGAGAGTTACCGCAAATCACAAAGAAAACAGGAGCTGCCTCCACTATTCCAGCACCATTTCAACTTCAACATTATAAAAATCACCTCTGCTTAGTCTGATAACTAAAAGATACCAAAAACTATTTAATCTAAACAACGTAAACTAAATATGATGTGGCTGTCCATGGTTCTGATTTATGTGTGTGTGTGTGTGTGTGTGTGTGTGTGTGTGTGTGTGTGTGTGTGTGTGTGTGTGTGTGTGTGTGTGTGTGTGTGTGTGTGTGTGTGTGTGTGTGTGTGTGTGTGTGTGTGTGTGTGTGTGTGTGTGTGTGTGTGTGTGTGTGTGTGTGTGTGTGTGTGTGTTATAGAGAGGTAGGTATAGGGCAGGAGGTGACTGTGTACTAATGGAGGCTTTATAGAGTTTATGAATAGTGTGTGTGTGTGTGTGTAAGTAGAAAAAACACTCACCCTGCAAGTAGAGAAATGCCACGGACTATCACTGTCATACTGTACACGCTTTTAGTTTTTGTTGTCCTATGCTACCTGGTTAAAATGTTTGCTTGCTAAACTAACTTTCATGGGCAACGATGAGCCAGCGAGTTAACAGCCTACTACATCTAGTAACATATTGAACTTCCATCCTCTTAGTCCAGTGCCACAATGTGTATTAATTCATGTTTGAATCAGAAAAGCCATTATAATCATTGGCCAGTACGGAGAATGAAGTAAAAACCACAAATCTAATCTCTATCTCCATCAAAGGGAGGCCAAATGCTCGCTGACTTCCGTTGCCTTCAATGCTACGGGCGGCAACAATGTCATACTCTTTATGACCAGACAGCATCAGATACATGGCCTACACATACAGAGACAGAGGGGCGCTGTTTCGCTCACTCTAATGCTTTCTCCTGTGAGATACATTCAGCCTCTAGAGAATCGAAGGAAAATTATGAAACAAAGAGAGACGAAAGCTAAATTATGGTTGTTTTTTTGGTAAATTTTTTGGCATCCATAAATTCGCGCCACTGCAACACGATGATCCGTTTCCCTGAATTGCATTTTGAAAGCCTAACAGCCTAACACTGTAATATCCTATTGTATAACTTAGCTAGTCACGTTAGTAATAGGACAGGCTTTCAAATGATGCTCACCTGACCCAGAATGTGATTTGTAATGGACCGTTTTGGGATTGCGTGAACAACAACAGTAATTGTGGAATGCAGGGTTGTGCATCTTGACCGGCTGCATCACCACTGAGTATGGAAACTGCTTGGCGTCCGACCGCAAGGCGCCACAGAGAGTAGTGCGTATGGCACAGTACATCACTAGAGCAGAGCTTCCTGCCATCCAGGACTTCTATACCAGGCGGTGTCAGAGGAAGGCCCTAAAAATGGCCAAAGACTCCAGTCACTCGAGTCATAGACTGTTCGCTCTGCTACCGCACGGCAAGAGGAACCGATGCACCAAGTCTGGAACCAACAGGACCCTGAACGGGTTCTACCCCCCAAGCCATAATTCTGATAAATAATTGGTTAAAAACACTCCAGGCCGGGCCGCCTGAGTGGCACAGTGGCAACGCACAATTGTACGGGTGACCCATGAGGCAACGCACAATTGTCCCAGCATCATCCAGGTTAGGGGAGGGTTTGGCCAGCCGGGATGTCCATTGTCCCATCGTACTCTAGCGACTCCTGTGGCGGGCTTAAGTATCGTGTCAAGAAGCAGTTGCCAAGCAACCTTGGCAGGGTTGTGTTTCACTCTCAACCTTCGTCTCTCCCGAGTCCATACGGGGAGAAAAAAACCCCCACTTCAGGCCACTCTTGAACAACTAAAGCTAGATAGAAAGTATGTAGAAATTATAATGGAGCTACAGTATACATTTATATACATTATAATGGACCTTATTTTATATTTCAAAATAACAGCAAATTGACTGACAAACAAATCGGTCCCCCAAAATCTGTATGAACCCCCATTGAATTTTGAAATCCCAATGCGGCCAACGAGCCAAACAGTTTGCCCAGCCCTGCTCCAAAGGGTGATAAGGACAGTCGAGCCAAACAGTTTGCCCAGCCCTGCTCCAGAGGGTGATAAGGACAGTCGAGCCAAACAGTTTGCCCAGCCCTGCTCCAGAGGGTGATAAGGACAGTCGAGCCAAACAGTTTGCCCAGCCCTGCTCCAGAGGGTGATAAGGACAGTCGAGCCAAACAGTTTGCCCAGCCCTGCTCCAGAGGGTGATAAGGACAGTGAAACAGTTTGCCCAGCCCTGCTCCAGAGGGTGATAAGGACAGTCGAGCCAAACAGTTTGCCCAGCCCTGCTCCAGAGGGTGATAAGGACAGTCGAGCCAAACAGTTTGCCCAGCCCTGCTCCAGAGGGTGATAAGGACAGTCGAGCCAAACAGTTTGCCCAGCCCTGCTCCAGAGGGTGATAAGGACAGTCGAGCCAAACAGTTTGCCCAGCCCTGCTCCAGAGGGTGATAAGGACAGTCGAGCAGGGAACAAACTGCTATACGGTAATAACATGTCTTTTTAAAAAGCATGTTTTGATATTTGATCAGGAGGACGGGTCAGTCCAGGATAATGAAAAGCTCTGTATGAGAAACACCATTAATGACTGTATCTCCTTCTGTGGTTTCTGTCTCAAGAGGGTAATGAAAAGCTCTGTATGAGAAACACCATTAATGACTGTATCTCCTTCTGTGGTTTCTGTCTCAAGAGGGTAATGAAAAGCTCTGTATGAGAAACACCATTAATGACTGTATCTCCTTCTGTGGTTTCTGTCTCAAGAGGGTAATGAAAAGCTCTGTATGAGAAACACCATTAATGACTGTATCTCCTTCTGTGGTTTCTGTCTCAAGAGGGTAATGAAAAGCTCTGTATGAGAAACACCATTAACGACTGTATCTCCTTACATTTACATTTACATTTAAGTCATTTAGCAGACGCTCTTATCCAGAGCGACTTACAAATTGGTATCTTCTTCTGTGGTTTCTGTCTCAAGTAATGAACATTCAAGTCGGAAACATTCAAATATGATTTTTGAAGAAAATGTGTCTGGATATTTAACTTATGTAGCTTTTAGACAACACTTGAAACTATTCACGTTGCATAAATAATTATTGTGCTCCTTGACTGATCTCTCTCTGACTCTGGTTCTCTCTCTCTCTCTCTGACTCTCTGACTGGTTCTCTCTCTCTCTCTCTCTCTCTCTCTCTCTCTCTCTCTCTCTCTCTCTCTCTCTCTCTCTCTCTCTCTCTCTCTCTCTCTCTCTCTCTGACTCTCTGGTTCTCTCTCTCTCTCTCTCTGACTCTCTCTCTCTGGTTCTCTCGCTCTCTCTTTCGGACTCTGGTTCTCTCTCTCTCTGACTCTCTCTGGTTCTCGCTCTCTCTCTCTCTCTCTGGTTCTCTCTCTCTCTCACTCTGACTCTGATTCTCTTTCTCTCTCTCTCTCTGGTTCTCTCTGCCTGGTTCTCTCTTTCTGGTTCTCTCTCTCTGACTCTGGTTCTCTCTCTCTCTGCCTTGATAACAGCTCATTTAAATTGTGCCCACAGATACCTAGCTCTTCCCTCTGCTCTCTCAAAACTTCACTCACAAGATGTTCCCCTTAGAGCAGGAAAACCACACACACCTCGAACACGGCCACTGCGTAGGGGTGTCCCAGTCTCTCTGAGGAGGACAGGTGTGTCCTGCGATGAGCCCCGTTCAAGTCCACACTGGAGATTAGGTGCAGCTTGGAGTCGACCCAGTAAAGACGCCTGTTGGCTACGTCTGATAAACACACACACACACACACACACACACACACACACACACACACACACACACACACACACACACACACACACACACACACACACACACACACACACACACACACACACACACACACACACACACACACACACACACACACACACACACACACACACAGGCATTAGACGATCACTTGGGCAGACAGGCATACAGTAAATAATGTATCTGCTCTGCTCTGAAAACACTGCTCACTGAAATATTTAGTCAAACAATCAATTGGGTTTAAATCAAGAAGTTGAAGTTGCAAACTCCTGGAGAGGAGTTCACTATGTAACAAACGTAACTATTTAACAAAACTAGTGAGAAGGCTATAGATGAACATATAGTTTCAAGGCTGCTTAAAGAACCAATATGTTATTGTTCAAAACAAAGCATTCACCAGGGTATATACAAGGCGCTCAACTATAATGGCCAATTCCTGTGTGTGTGTGTGTGTGTGTGTGTGTGTGTGTGTGTGTGTGTGTGTGTGTGTGTGTGTGTGTGTGTGTGTGTGTGTGTGTGTGTGTGTGTGTGTGTGTGTGTGTGTGTGTGTGTGTGTGTGTGTGTGTGTGTGTGTGTGTGTGTGTGTGTGTATATATATATATATAAATATATATATATGTGTGTATGCGTGTGTATTCTTTTGTTCCAAATATTTTTATTAAACACACACAAGAATGGTGTATAGGTATACATGACAGGTATACAATTCTTATCTAAACATAAAAGAGCATACAGGAACAACAAGACCCAGAGTTCTGGGTGCAGAACAAATAATACAGAACACGACATACAAAACAAGGACACGTAGAAAGAAAGAGGGAAGATGTCCCCCCTATCCCCCATCCCCTATTTCCCCCCCCCCTCCCAACTGCTTGGGTGGTAGGGCCAGCACATATGCGTGTGTATTCTTACCCAGGGTGATGCCATTTGGCCACTCAATGTTGTCTGACACCAGGACTTGTCGGTCCACCCCGTTCATCCCTGCCTTCTCTATCTTAGCCCGGGTGCCCCAGTCAGTCCAGTACATGAACCTGAGGAGGAGAATAACAGTGGTCCTCATCTCCTCTGTAGTGCAGTTTGGTAGAGCATGGCACTTCTAACGCCAGGGTAGTGGGGTTCGATTCCCGGGACCACCCATACGTAAATTAAACACACGCATGACTAAGTCGCTTTGGATAAAAGCATCTGCTAAATGGTATACAGTATTCTGTTCCATTAGAAGGAGATAGAAAAACCAATATGATACCACCGTATGCATGTTGACGTGGATGAACATACTACATATTACCAAACACGTGTACACATTTACATATGTGTCCAACTCTCATTCATCACAACTGATGTTGCTGACGTAATAGCAAAACATATCACAAGTACGGTGTCTGGTTGAGGACAATCTGTACCTGGACATGATATATATTACTGGTGGAAGTGCATTGGTTTTCCACTTGTTGGCGTTGTCTTTTCATCGTTGGCCCTTTGATTTCCGAGGTGGTTTGCACCAACACAAACACCCCCCCCCCCCCCCCCCACCACCAACCCCCACCCCACCACCCACACTTACCCATGCTGTGGATCCAGCGCTATGGCTCTGGGCTCGCTGAGCTCCGTGTCGACCAGGACCCTCCTCTTGAGGCCGTCGTAGGCCGAGGCCACCGAGACGGTCTTGTGGCCCGAGTCGGTCCAGTAAAGGTTGTGTTGGACCCAGTCCAGGGCCAGGCCCTCAGGGGAGAGGAGAGAGCCAGAGTCCACCAGGGTCACCTGCTGGGACGGGTCGCCCGCTTCTGGGATCAGAGCACTGGAGAGGAACATGTGAACATGGTAATAGATAGGGGTGTCAAAGTCTCGCGTTAGCTACCTCGAAAGTCAGGAGCAGGATTCAAAGCAAATAGAAAACCTGTGATTGCGATTTAATTTTAAAAGGGGATTTATGCTTGAGCTGCTGTCCGTAGCGGGGAAATCGCTTTTAAAGAAGGTCACTTCTGGCTGGACATGGCTTTATGCTGCTCCTGTAGACTTACGTTGATGCAACGTTATGGCTTCAGAAACCTTCAACTTCCTTCAAACTGCAGAGACATACAAATGGTATCCACAAGTTCCTCTGACTCTGTGCAAGTACAAAAAAAATGTGCTTAGTTGCCAAAATGTCGAACTATCCCTTTCACGGTCGGTGTCTGATGGTGAAACACTCTGTCCAGAATAGCAGCTGTTCACACAGGGAGCCGTCTTCTATCTAACGACCAGGGCGGTGAGGAGTGGTAGAGGACAGGGTGTCACTCACACTTCTGAATAGGGTGTCCTGTGAGACCTGCTCTCTCTTCTATAATGAGGACACTGTTCCAATTAGAGCAGCCCCACGGGGGGTAAGAGACACCAGGTAGAGGTAAGAGAGGTCTGACAGAAACCCTGAAGAAGGCAGCTTGCTGTCGAAAGGTTGGCTAATTATTAGAAAATGTAGCTGTGGCGGCTATCTTCTTTTTCTTACAAAGAGAAAAGAGGTACCAGTCCTGAATCATATGACTTCATTAAATATATCCAAAAGTAGTAATACATAATAGTTAAAGTCAGGGTCAAGTAGGGTTGCAAAATTCTGTAAACTTTCACAAAGTTCCCAGGTTTTCCAGAAATTCCAGTTGGAAGATTCCCGGAATCACAAGGGAAAAATAAAGTTACCTGTAGATGTTACGGTGGAAGCGGTCGCACCAGAACAGACGGTTATTAGCCACGTCTACGTCCAGCGCCACAGCATTCTTCTGGGTGGCAAGCACCTGGCGGTAGTCCCTCTTCACCGGGTCTACCCGACGGATCTCCTGACGGTTGGTGAACAGCAGGTAAGGAGACTTCCCTGGGAAAGTGGAGAGGTCGACTTATTTCACCCATAATGCACTGACTGTAAGTCGCTCTGGATAACGGCATCTGCTAAATGACTCAAATGGAAATGGAAAATGTTATTCTATTCTTATGCCCACAATTCATTCATCAGACAAGTAAACAATCTACCACAGTTGGGATTCAAACAAATATTTACAGGACTGATGTGGCCTTGCATCTAATAAATATGTCCACGACGCATACATCTTTACACTGAAAGCAATTTCAAAAAGGTGAGTCAGCCATATAGTGGTTGACAGCTTCAACACACCTGAGAGAAATTGCATTTCAGAAACTCCTGTCCGCTACCATTGAATTTCAGCCTATGATTCGAAATGACATACTATGCAACTAAACTTAGCTGAACACAGTTCTCCCCTAAAACCACGAGGAAGACGGACATGATCTCTCATTAAAACATCTCAAACTGCTGAATAGTGTCAGTATCGATCAGTCTGTCCACGCGTTATTAACCTTCCGCACCTCATTATCTAACACAAGATATAGATCAGTAACAACAGCAAACAGCATTACACACACACACACACACACACACACACACACACACCGAGCAGTACCTCACACACACACACCGAGCAGTACCTCACACACACACACCGAGCAGTACCTCACACACACACACACACGCACGCACGCACGCACGCACGCACGCGCACGCGCACGCGCACACACACACACACACACACACACACACACACACACACACACACACACACACACACACACACACACACACACACACACACACACACACACACACACACACACACACACACACACACACACACATCGAGCAGTATCTCTCACACACACACAGCCACTTCGCACACAGAGCTCATTGACTCATACCACGGTCATGACTCAATACTGAGTCACAAAGACAAATCGATACGATCATTCCCGCTGAGGTTAAACAACCTTGAGCAAAGTGAAACCAGCCAGATCATTGACTTTGAACGGGGAAGCGTTCAGTCAAAGGCTGTATCCCGGTATCTGGTTGTTCTCAGGGAGCTATAAAGATATGGATCCACTGAACTGCTATTTCAACTGGAGCTCAAGAGTAGGGTGAAGCTGCTTTAAGTGCTGAGTTTCTGTTTTTTACTCCTAATGGTTAAGGTTAGGAATAGGAAAGGAGAATCTGATCCCAGATCAGGGAAACTGATTTCTTTGTTTCTGTCTATATCGCAACTGAACGTTTCACCCACTACGGATTCTAGCTTTAAGGTAAGGGAAGCTGATCCTAGATCTGTGCCTACAGCTATATTCTATCTGGAGCCTAGAAAGTTGTCCTTCTGGAAGGTTTTCCCATCTCCACAGAGGACCTTTGGAGCTCTGTTAGAGTGACCATTGGGGTTTTGGTCACCTCCTTGACCAAGGCCCTTCTCCCCCGATTGCTCATTTTGGCCGAGCAGTCAGTTCTAGGAAGAGTCTTGGTGGTTCCAAACTTCTTCCATTTAAGAATGATGGAGGCCACTGTGTTCTTTGGGACATAAAATGCTGCAGACCTTTTTTGGTACCCTTCCCCAGATCTGTGCCTCGACCCTATCCAGTCTCGGAGCTCTACGGCCAATTCCTTCAAACTCATGGCTTGGTTTTTGCTCTGACATCCACTGTCAACTGTGGGATCTTATAGAGACAGGTGTGTGACTTTGCAAATAATTAAATTTACCACAGGTGGACTCCAAGTTGTAGAAACATCTCGAGGATGATCGATGGAAACAGGATGCACCTGAGCTCAATTTCGAGTCTCTGTTTTCAGTTTTTTATTTGTAATACATTTGCAAACATTTCTAAAAACCTATTTTTGCTTTGTCATTATGGGGTACTGTGTGTAGATTGATGAGAAAAATAATAATAATAAAATAAGGCTGTAACGTAACAAAATGTGGAAAAAGTCAAGAGGTCTGAATACTTTCTGAATGACCTGATATGATATGCAAGTGCAGACACGTGTACACACACACACGCACGCACGCACGCACGCACGCACGCACGCACACACACACACACACACACACACACACACACACACACACACACACACACACACACACACACACACACACACACACACACACACACACACACACACACACACAAAAACCTAAAGGAGTGGATAAAGACAACGATACATTATTTTCCATTAGACCACTTTTCTAACTAGCTTTAGCGACAAACTGATTCAGACTGTGAACGTGACATTCTAATTATGCTTCATGTCCTCCAGGCTCAAAAGGTGTGTCACAGCAGCTTAGCTCATTACAACTAATTAATTTTGAAAAGACGTGAGTCCCTCTTCAAATATTTCCCGAATTAAAAAAAAACATGTAAACACTGCCAGGAGGGACATTTCTCAAATTCCCCGTCTTCTCCGAAAAATACGTCCTTGTTTACACTCTTAAACAGAATTGTCCTAATTGGCAGGAGAGTGACAGTCACACTTTAGTGGCTCATTGACTAAAGAAACAGTGGTGATTGTGTGTGTTCGTTGTGTATGTGTGTCAGTGGAGGCTGGTGGGAGGAGCTATTTGAGGATGGGCTCATTGTATTGGCTGGAATAGAATAAATGTGGTTTCCATATGTTTGATGTGTTTGATACCGTTCCATTAATCCATTCCAGCCATTACAATGAACCTGTCCTCCTATAGCTCCTCCCAATAGCCTCCACTGGTGTGTCTGTGTGTGTGTTGAGGAGAGAATCAGTAGTCTTTTCCAGCCATTACAATGAACCTGTCCTCCTATAGCTCCTCCCAATAGCCTCCACTGGTGTGTCTGTGTGTGTGTTGAGGAGAGAATCAGTAGTCTTTTCCAGCCATTACAATGAACCTGTCCTCCTATAGCTCCTCCCAATAGCCTCCACTGGTGTGTCTGTGTGTGTGTTGAGGAGAGAATCAGTAGTCTTTTCCAGCCATTACAATGAACCTGTCCTCCTATAGCTCCTCCCAATAGAATAGCCTCCACTGGTGTGTCTGTGTGTGTGTTGAGGAGAGAATCAGTAGTCTTTTCCAGCCATTACAATGAACCTGTCCTCCTATAGCTCCTCCCAATAGCCTCCACTGGTGTGTCTGTGTGTGTGTTGAGGAGAGAATCAGTAGTCTTTTCCAGCCATTACAATGAACCTGTCCTCCTATAGCTCCTCCCAATAGCCTCCACTGGTGTGTCTGTGTGTGTGTTGAGGAGAGAATCAGTAGTCTTTTCCAGCCATTACAATGAACCTGTCCTCCTATAGCTCCTCCCAATAGCCTCCACTGGTGTGTCTGTGTGTGTGTTGAGGAGAGAATCAGTAGTCTTTTCCAGCCATTACAATGAACCTGTCCTCCTCCTCCCATAGCTCCTCCCAATAGCCTCCACTGGTGTGTCTGTGTGTGTGTTGAGGAGAGAATCAGTAGTCTTTTCCAGCCATTACAATGAACCTGTCCTCCTATAGCTCCTCCCAATAGCCTCCACTGGTGTGTCTGTGTGTGTGTTGAGGAGAGAATCAGTAGTCTTTTCCAGCCATTACAATGAACCTGTCCTCCTATAGCTCCTCCCAATAGCCTCCACTGGTGTGTCTGTGTGTGTGTTGAGGAGAGAATCAGTAGTCTTTTCCAGCCATTACAATGAACCTGTCCTCCTATAGCTCCTCCCAATAGCCTCCACTGGTGTGTCTGTGTGTGTGTTGAGGAGAGAATCAGTAGTCTTTTCCAGCCATTACAATGAACCTGTCCTCCTATAGCTCCTCCGAATAGCCTCCACTGGTGTGTCTGTGTGTGTGTTGAGGAGAGAATCAGTAGTCTTTTCCAGCCATTACAATGAACCTGTCCTCCTATAGCTCCTCCCAATAGCCTCCACTGGTGTGTCTGTGTGTGTGTTGAGGAGAGAATCAGTAGTCTTTTCCAGCCATTACAATGAACCTGTCCTCCTATAGCTCCTCCCAATAGCCTCCACTGGTGTGTCTGTGTGTGTGTTGAGGAGAGAATCAGTAGTCTTTTCCAGCCATTACAATGAACCTGTCCTCCTATAGCTCCTCCCAATAGCCTCCACTGGTGTGTCTGTGTGTGTGTTGAGGAGAGAATCAGTAGTCTTTTCCAGCCATTACAATGAACCTGTCCTCCTATAGCTCCTCCCAATAGCCTCCACTGGTGTGTCTGTGTGTGTGTTGAGGAGAGAATCAGTAGTCTTTTCCAGCCATTACAATGAACCTGTCCTCCTATAGCTCCTCCCAATAGCCTCCACTGGTGTGTCTGTGTGTGTGTTGAGGAGAGAATCAGTAGTCTTTTCCAGCCATTACAATGAACCTGTCCTCCTATAGCTCCTCCCAATAGCCTCCACTGGTGTGTCTGTGTGTGTGTTGAGGAGAGAATCAGTAGTCTTTTCCAGCCATTACAATGAACCTGTCCTCCTATAGCTCCTCCCAATAGCCTCCACTGGTGTGTCTGTGTGTGTGTTGAGGAGAGAATCAGTAGTCTTTTCCAGCCATTACAATGAACCTGTCCTCCTATAGCTCCTCCCAATAGCCTCCACTGGTGTGTCTGTGTGTGTGTTGAGGAGAGAATCAGTAGTCTTTTCCAGCCATTACAATGAACCTGTCCTCCTATAGCTCCTCCCAATAGCCTCCACTGGTGTGTCTGTGTGTGTGTTGAGGAGAGAATCAGTAGTCTTTTCCAGCCATTACAATGAACCTGTCCTCCTATAGCTCCTCCGAATAGCCTCCACTGGTGTGTCTGTGTGTGTGTTGAGGAGAGAATCAGTAGTCTTTTCCAGCCATTACAATGAACCTGTCCTCCTATAGCTCCTCCGAATAGCCTCCACTGGTGTGTCTGTGTGTGTGTTGAGGAGAGAATCAGTAGTCTTTTCCAGCCATTACAATGAACCTGTCCTCCTATAGCTCCTCCCAATAGCCTCCACTGGTGTGTCTGTGTGTGTGTTGAGGAGAGAATCAGTAGTCTTTTCCAGCCATTACAATGAACCTGTCCTCCTATAGCTCCTCCCAATAGCCTCCACTGGTGTGTCTGTGTGTGTGTTGAGGAGAGAATCAGTAGTCTTTTCCAGCCATTACAATGAACCTGTCCTCCTATAGCTCCTCCCAATAATAGCCTCCACTGGTGTGTCTGTGTGTGTGTTGAGGAGAGAATCAGTAGTCTTTTCCAGCCATTACAATGAACCTGTCCTCCTATAGCTCCTCCGAATAGCCTCCACTGGTGTGTCTGTGTGTGTGTTGAGGAGAGAATCAGTAGTCTTTTCCAGCCATTACAATGAACCTGTCCTCCTATAGCTCCTCCCAATAGCCTCCACTGGTGTGTCTGTGTGTGTGTTGAGGAGAGAATCAGTAGTCTTTTCCAGCCATTACAATGAACCTGTCCTCCTATAGCTCCTCCCAATAGCCTCCACTGGTGTGTCTGTGTGTGTGTTGAGGAGAGAATCAGTAGTCTTTTCCAGCCATTACAATGAACCTGTCCTCCTATAGCTCCTCCCAATAGCCTCCACTGGTGTGTCTGTGTGTGTGTTGAGGAGAGAATCAGTAGTCTTTTCCAGCCATTACAATGAACCTGTCCTCCTATAGCTCCTCCCAATAGCCTCCACTGGTGTGTCTGTGTGTGTGTGTGTGTGTGTGTCTGTGTGTGTGTTGAGGAGAGAATCATTAGTCATACTGACACCTGTTAGGTGTGTTAGATGCCCTGACCTTAAAGATCCTTTCTTCTCTATTTTGGTTAGGTCTGGGTGTGACTAGGGTGGGCATTTCTAGTTTCTTTATTTCTAGGTTGGACTGGAGGCAGCCGTCTATCGTTGTCTCTGATTGGGGATCATACTTAGGCAGCTTTTTCCCACCTGTTTGTTGTGGGCTCTTGTTTTTGTGTCGTTGCCTGTGAGCACTGCATTGACTTCACGTTTCGTTTGTTCTGTATTGTTTTGGTTTCAATTATTAAACATGTGAAACTCTACGCACGCTGCGCCTTGGTCCATTTATTCCAACGATCGTGACACATAACCACAGTCTTGGAGGAGGAACACCAACCCAACCAACCCCTCCCTCCCTGCCTCCCTGCCTCCCTCCTTGCCTCCCTCCCTCCCAACAACCAACCAACCCCTCCCTCCCTCCAACCAACCAACCCCTCCCTCCCTCCCAACAACCAACCAACCCCTCCCTCCCTCCCTCCCTGCCTGCCTCCCTGCCTCCCTCCCTCCCAACAACCAACCAACCCCTCCCTCCCTCCTCCAACCAACCAACCCCTCCCTCCCTCCCTCCAACCAACCAACCAACCAACCAACCAACCAACCAACCAACCAACCGACCAACCCCTCCCTCCCAACAACCAACCAACCAACCAACCCCTCCCTCCCTCCAACCAACCAACCAACCAACCCCTCCCTCCCTCCCTCCCTCCCTCCCTCCCTCCCTCCCTCCCTCCCTCCCAACAACCAACCAACCAACCCCTCCCTCCCTCCAAACAAACCCTCCCTCCCTCCCTCCAACCAACCAACCAACCCCTCCCTCCCTCCCTCCCAACAACCAACCAACCAACCCCTCCCTCCCTCCCAACAACCAACCAACCAACCAACCCCCCTCCTCCAAACAAACAAACCCTCCCCCCTCCCTCCCAACAACCAACCAACGCACCCCTCCCTCCCTCTAAACAACCCCTCCCTCCCTCCCAACAACCAACCAACCCCTCCCTCCCTCCCTCCCAACAACCAACCAACCCCTCCCTCCCTCCCTCCAACCAACCAACCCCTCCCTCCCTCCATCCACCCCCCCCTACCTCCCTCCCTCCCTCCCTCCAACCGACCAACCCCTCCCTCCCCCAACAACCAACCAACCCCTCCCTCCAAACAAACAACCCCTCCCTCCCAACAACCAACCAACCAACCAACCCCTCCCTCCAAACAAACAACCCCTCCCTCCCTCCCAACAACCAACCAACCCCTCCCTCCCTCCAACCAACCCCTCCCTGCCTCCCTCCAACCAACCCCTCCCTCCCTCCAAACAAACCCTCACTCCCTCCCTCCCTCCCAACAACCAACCAACGCACCCCTCCCTCCCTCCCTCCCTCCAAACAACCCCTCCCTCCCTCCCTCCCAACAACCAACCAACCAACCCCTCCCCCCGCACTCCCTCCCTCCCTCCCAACAACCAACCAACCCCTCACTCCCTCCCTCCCAACAACCAACCAACCCCTCCCTCCCTCCCTCCCTCCAAACAACCCCTCCCTCCCTCCCAACAACCAACCAACCAACCCCTCCCTCCAAACAACCCCTCCCTCCCTCCCTCCAAACAACCAACCCCTCCCTCCCTCCCAACAACCAACCAACCCCTCCCTCCCTCCAAACAACCAACCCCTCCCTCCCTCCAAACAAACCCTCACTCCCTCCCTCCCAACAACCAACCAACGCACCCCTCCCTCCCTCCCTCCAAACAACCCCTCCCTCCCTCCCAACAACCAACCAATCCCTCCCTCCCAACAACCAACCAATCCCTCCCTCCCTCCCTCCCAACAACCAACCAACGCACCCCTCCCTCCCACCAACCAACCCCTCCCTCCCTCCCTCCCTCCAAACAACCCCTAACTCCCTCCCTCCCCTCCTCACCTTCTGCTTTACAGGTCTTGGTGACGGGGTCCATCTCATAGCCTTGGTAACATTCACACTTGAAGTCTCCCTTGTAGTTGATGCAGATCTGGCTGCAGGCGTTGGGGTTCTCACACTCATCAATGTCTGAGGAGGAGGAGGGGGTCATCAATCACACTCATCAATGTCTGAGGAGGAGGGGGGGTCATCAATCACACTCATCAATGTCTGAGGAGGAGGGGGGGTCATCAATCACACTCATCAATGTCTGAGGAGGAATGGAGGGGGGCCATCAATCACACTCATCAATGTCTGAGGAGGGGGGTTATCAATCACACTCATCAATGTCTGAGGAGGAGGGGGTCATCAATCACACTCATCAATGTCTGAGGAGGAATGGAGGGGGGTCATCAATCACACTCATCAATGTCTGAGGAGGAATGGAGGGGGGGTCATCAATCACACTCATCAATGTCTGAGGAGGAATGGAGGGGGGGTCATCAATCACACTCATCAATGTCTGAGGAGGAGGGGGGTCATCAATCACACTCATCAATGTCTGAGGAGGAATGGAGGGGGGTCATCAATCACACTCATCAATGTCTGAGGAGGAATGGAGGGGGGGGTCATCAATCACACTCATCAATGTCTGAGGAGGAATGGAGGGGGGGGTCATCAATCACACTCATCAATGTCTGAGGAGGAATGGAGGGGGGGTCATCAATCACACTCATCAATGTCTGAGGAGGAATGGAGGAGGGGGGTCATCAATCACACTCATCAATGTCTGAGGAGGAATGAAGGAGGGGGGTCATCAATCACACTCATCAATGTCTGAGGAGGAATGGAGGGGGGTCATCAATCACACTCATCAATGTCTGAGGAGGAATGGAGGGGGGTCATCAATCACACTCATCAATGTCTGAGGAGGAAAGGAGGGGGGTCATCAATCACACTCATCAATGTCTGAGGAGGAAAGGAGGGGGGTCATCAATCACACTCATCAATGTCTGAGGAGGAATGGAGGGGGTCATCAATCACACTCATCAATGTCTGAGGAGGAATGGAGGAGGGGGTCATCAATCACACTCATCAATGTCTGAGGAGGGGGGGGTCATCAATCACACTCATCAATGTCTGAGGAGGAATGGAGGGGGGGTCATCAATCACACTCATCAATGTCTGAGGAGGAATGGAGGGGGGGGTCATCAATCACACTCATCAATGTCTGAGGAGGAAAGGAGGGGGTCATCAATCACACTCATCAATGTCTGAGGAGGAATGGAGGGGGGTCATCAATCACACTCATCAATGTCTGAGGAGGAATGGAGGGGGGGGGGGTCATCAATCACACTCATCAATGTCTGAGGAGGAATGGAGGGGGGGGTCATCAATCACACTCATCAATGTCTGAGGAGGAATGGAGGGGGGTATCAATCACACTCATCAATGTCTGAGGAGGAATGGAGGAGGGGGGGGTCATCAATCACACTCATCAATGTCTGAGGAGGGGGGTCATCAATCACACTCATCAATGTCTGAGGAGGAATGGAGGGGGGTCATCAATCACACTCATCAATGTCTAAGGAGGAATGGAGGAGGGGGGTCATCAATAACACTCATCAATGTCTGAGGAGGAATGGAGGAGGAGGGGGGTCATCAATCACACTCATCAATGTCTGAGGAGGAATGGAGGGGGGTCATCAATAACACTCATCAATGTCTGAGGAGGAATGGAGGAGGGGGGGGGGGGTCATCAATCACACTCATCAATGTCTGAGGAGGAATGGAGGAGGGGGGGTCATCAATCACATTCATCAATGTCTGAGGAGGAATGGAGGGGGGGGGTCAACAATCACATTCAACAATGTCTGAGGAGGAATGGAGGAGGGGGTCAACAATCACATTCATCAATGTCTGAGGAGGAATGGAGGGGGGTCAACAATCACATTCATCAATGTCTGAGGAGGAATGGAGGGGGGTCAACAATCACACTCATCAATGTCTGAGGAGGAATGGAGGAGGGGGTCATCAATCACATTCATCAATGTCTGAGGAGGAATGGAAGAGGAGGGGGGGTATCAATCACACTCATCAATGTCTGAGGAGGAATGGAGGGGGGTTCATCAATCACACTCATCAATGTCTGAGGAGGAATGGAGGAGGAGGGGGGTTATCAATCACACTCATCAATGTCTGAGGAGGAGGGGGTCATCAATCACACTCATCAATGTCTGAGGAGGATTGGAGGAGGAGGGGGTTATCAATCACACTCATCAATGTCTGAGGAGGAATGCAGGAAGGGGGGTATCAATCAACTGGACTAATAGCTCAATGGGGGGGGGTTATCAATCACACTGGACTAATAGCTCAGTGGGGGGGTATCAATCACACTGGACTAATAGCTCAGTGGGGGTTATCAATCAACTGGACTAATAGCTCAGTGGGGGGGGTTATCAATCACACTGGACTAATAGCTCAGTGGGGGGGATATCAATCACACTGGACTAATAGCTCAGTGGGGGGTATCAATCACACTGGACTAATAGCTCAGTGGGGGGTTATCAATCACACTGGACTAATAGCTCAGTGGGGGGTATCAATCACAATGGACTAATAGCTCAGTGGGGGGGCTCAGTGGGGGGGGGACTAATAGCTCAGTGGGGGGTATCAATCAACTGGACTAATAGCTCAGTGGGGGGGGGGGGTTATCAATCAACTGGACTAATAATGGGGGGGCAATCAACTGGACAGCTCAGTGGGGGTTATCAATCAACTGGACTAATAGCTCAGTGGGGGGTTATCAATCAACTGGACTAATAGCTCAGTGGGGGGTTATCAATCAACTGGACTAATAGCTCAGTGGGGGGTTATCAATCAACTGGACTAATAGCTCAGTGGGGGGGGGTTATCAATCAACTGGACTAATAGCTCAGTGGGGGGTTATCAATCAACTGGACTAATAGCTCAGTGGGGGTTATCAATCAACTGGACTAATAGCTCAGTGGGGGGGTTATCAATCAACTGGACTAATAGCTCAGTGGGGGTTATCAATCAACTGGACTAATAGCTCAGTGGGGGGTTATCAATCAACTGGACTAATAGCTCAGTGGGGGGTTATCAATCAACTGGACTAATAGCTCAGTGGGGGGGTTATCAATCAACTGGACTAATAGCTCAGTGGGGGGGACTTATCAATCAACTGGACTAATAGCTCAGGGGGTTATCAATCAACTGGGGGGGGGTTATCAATCAACTGGACTAATAGCTCAGTGGGGGGGGTTATCAATCAACTGGACTAATAGCTCAGTGGGGGGGGGTTATCAATCAACTGGACTAATAGCTCAGTGGGGGGTTATCAATCAACTGGACTAATAGCTCAATCAACTGGACTAATAGCTCAGTGGGGGGGTTATCAATCAACTGGACTAATAGCTCAGTGGGGGGTTATCAATCAACTGGACTAATAGCTCAGTGGGGGTTATCAATCAACTGGACTAATAGCTCAGTGGGGGTTATCAATCAACTGGACTAATAGCTCAGTGGGGGGTTATCAATCAACTGGACTAATAGCTCAGTGGGGGGTTATCAATCAACTGGACTAATAGCTCAGTGGGGGGTTATCAATCAACTGGACTAATAGCTCAGTGGGGGGTTATCAATCAACTGGACTAATAGCTCAGTGGGGGGTATCAATCAACTGGACTAATAGCTCAGTGGGGGGGGATCAATCACACTGGACTAATAGCTCAGTGGGGGGATATTTAGCAGATGTTCTAAATGTAATGAACCATTGGCATATGTAAATGTACATCCGTCTGTGTGTGTGTGTGTGTGTGTGTGTGTGTGTGTGTGTGTGTGTGTGTGTGTGTGTGTGTGTGTGTGTGTGTGTGTGTGTGTGTGTGTGTGTGTGTGTGTGTAGAGAGAGAGAGAGAGAGAGAGAGAGAGAGAGAGAGAGAGAGAGAGAGAGAGAGAGAGAGAGAGAGAGAGAGAGAGAGTGTGTGTGTAGTTGTGCATTAAATGTGGGGATAAAGAGATATGTCACCTTGGACCAAGCTCGTTTCTCTTGATAAAATAAAATATGTGGCTTACAAGCTGCAATTCAATAAGCTGTATTTCAGAGAGAAGAACATATGAAAGGTTCTGTGAGTTCCAGTCTTCCCGTTTCTCCTCAGATAGCAGTCTGTACTTTGAAGACAAAGTGTCATAACAGAGACATAACCTCAAGGACGGTCAGTGTGTATACTGTACTACTTACTATGTGTGTATACTGTACTACTTACTATGTGTGTATACTGTACTACTTACTATGTGTGTATACTGTACTACTTACTATGTGTGTATACTGTACTACTTACTATGTGTGTGTACTGTACTACTTACTATGTGTGTATACTGTACTACTTACTGTGTGTGTATACTGTACTACTTACTATGTGTGTATACTGTACTACTTACTATGTGTGTATACTGTACTACTTACTATGTGTGTATACTGTACTACTTACTATGTGTGTATACTGTATGTGTATACTGTACTACTTACTATGTGTGTATAATGTACTACTTACTATGTGTGTATACTGTACTACTTACTGTGTGTGTATACTGTACTACTTACTATGTGTGTATACTGTACTACTTACTATGTGTGTATACTGTACTACTTACTATGTGTGTATACTGTACTACTTACTATGTGTGTATACTGTACTACTTACTATGTGTGTGTACTGTACTACTTACTATGTGTGTATACTGTACTACTTACTGTGTGTGTATACTGTACTACTTACTATGTGTGTATACTGTACTACTTACTATGTGTGTATACTGTACTACTTACTATGTGTGTATACTGTACTACTTACTATGTGTGTATACTGTATGTGTATACTGTACTACTTACTATGTGTGTATACTGTACTACTTACTATGTGTGTATACTGTACTACTTACTATGTGTGTATACTGTACTACTTACTATGTGTGTATACTGTACTACTTACTATGTGTGTGTACTGTACTACTTACTATGTGTGTATACTGTACTACTTACTATGTGTGTATACTGTACTACTTACTATGTGTATGTATACTGTACTACTTACTATGTGTGTATACTGTACTACTTACTATGTGTGTATACTGTACTACTTACTATGTGTGTATACTGTATGTGTATACTGTACTACTTACTATGTGTGTATACTGTACTACTTACTATGTGTGTATACTGTACTACTTACTATGTGTGTGTACTGTACTACTTACTATGTGTGTATACTGTACTACTTACTGTGTGTGTATACTGTACTACTTACTATGTGTGTATACTGTACTACTTACTATGTGTGTATACTGTACTACTTACAATGTGTGTATACTGTACTACTTACTATGTGTGTATACTGTATGTGTATACTGTACTACTTACTATGTGTGTATACTGTACTACTTACTATGTGTGTATACTGTACTACTTACTGTGTGTGTATACTGTACTACTTACTATGTGTGTATACTGTACTACTTACTATGTGTGTATACTGTACTACTTACTATGTGTGTATACTGTACTACTTACTATGTGTGTGTACTACTTACTATGTGTGTATACTGTACTACATACTATGTGTGTATACTGTACTACATACTATGTGTGTATACTGTACTACTTACTATGTGTGTATACTGTACTACTTACTATGTGTGTATACTGTACTACTTACTATGTGTGTATACTGTACTACTTACTATGTGTGTATACTGTACTACTTACTATGTGTGTATACTGTACTACCTACTATCTGTGTATACTGTATGTGTATACTGTACTACTTACTATGTGTGTATACTGTACTACTTACTATGTGTGTATACTGTACTACCTACTATCTGTGTATACTGTACGTGTGTACTGTACTACTTACTATGTGTGTATACTGTACTACTTACTATGTGTGTATACTGTACTACTTACTATGTGTGTATACTGTACTACTTACTATGTGTGTATACTGTACTACCTACTATCTGTGTATACTGTACGTGTATACTGTACTACTTACTGTGTGTGTATACTGTACTACTTACTATGTGTGTATACTGTACTACTTACTATGTGTGTATACTGTACTACTTACTATGTGTGTATACTGTACTACTTACTATGTGTGTATACTGTACTACCTACTATCTGTGTATACTGTACGTGTATACTGTACTACTTACTGTGTGTGTATACTGTACTACTTACTATGTGTGTATACTGTACTACTTACTATGTGTGTATACTGTACGTGTATACTGTACTACTTACTATGTGTGTGTGTGTGTGTGTGTATACTGTACTATTTACTATGTGTGTGTGTGTGTGTGTGTGTGTGTGTTTTTGTGTGTGTGTGTGTGTGTGTGTGTGTGTGTGTGTGTGTGTGTGTGTGTGTGTGTGTGTGTGTGTGTGTATGTGTGTGTGTGTGTGTGTGTGTATTTACTATGTGTGTGTGTGTGTGTGTGTGTGTGTGTGTGTGTGTGTGTGTGTGTGTGTGTGTGTGTGTGTGTGTGTGTGTGTGTGTGTGTGTATACTGTACTATTTACTATGTGTGTGTGTGTGTGTGTGTGTGTGTGTGTGTGTGTGTGTGTGTGTGTGTGTGTGTGTGTGTGTGTGTGTGTGTGTGTGTGTGTGTGTGTGTACTGTACTATTTACTATGTGTGTGTGTGTGTGTGTGTGTATACTATACTATTTACTATGTGTGTGTGTGTGTGTGTGTGTGTGTGTGTGTGTGTGTGTGTGTGTGTGTGTGTGTGTGTGTGTGTGTGTGTGTGTGTGTGTGTGTGTGTATACTGTACTATTTACTATGTGTGTGTGTGTGTGTGTGTATACTGTAGTATTTACTATGTGTGTATACTGTACTATTTACTATGTGTGTATACTGTACTATTTACTATGTGTGTATACTGTACTATTTACTGTGTGTGTATACTGTACTATTTACTGTGTGTGCATATACTGTACTATTTACTGTGTGTGTATACTGTACTACTTACTATGTGTGTGCATATACTGTACTATTTACTATGTGTGTGTATACTGTACTACTTACTGTGTGTGTATACTATATTACTTACTGTGTGTGTGTGTATACTATACTACTTACTGTGTGTGTGTGTATAGTATACTACTTACTGTGTGTATACTATACTACTTACTGTGTGTGTGTGTATACTATACTACTTACTGTGTGTGTATACTATACTACTTACTGTGTGTATACTATACTACTTACTGTGTGTGTGTATTCTATACTATTTACTGTGTGTATACTATACTACTTACTGTGTGTGTGTGTGTATTCTATACTATTTACTGTGTGTATACTATACTACTTACAGTGTGTGTGTATTCTTACCACACTCCTTCTTGGGCTCCTCAGAGCGGTCCCTGCAGTGCTTGACGTTGCCACATACCTTGGTGATGTATGTGTGTGTGTGTGTGTGTGTGTGTGTGTGTGTGTGTGTGTGTGTGTGTGTGTGTGTGTGTGTGTGTGTGTGTGTGTGTGTGTGTGTGTGTGTGTGTGTGTGTGTGTGTGTGTGTGTGTGTGTGTGTGTGTATGTATGTATGTATGTATGTATGTATGTATGTATGTATGTATGTGTGAGAGAGAAAGAGAGTATAGTGTACTACTTTGGTGCGAGTGTGTGTCTACACTGTACTGTGTGTGTGTCTAGACTGTGTGTGTTCTCAATATTCACCTCCACACGTCCTCTTGTCCAGTAGCTTGTACCCGGTGGGACACTGGCACTCGTAGCCTATTGGTCGATCCTGGCAGATGTGAGAACAGCCGCCGTTGTTGAGTGAGCACTCATTGAGCCCTGGGAGAGAGGTGAAAGATAGTGACTAGGAGAGGTCTTTTAGCAGCTGGGTCGTGCTCATTCGGGAACGAAATGGAAGAAAACGGACTGAAACAAGGAGGGACTACCTTGACTTGTCCAATAAGAAATTCCCATTTTCAATTTTCCAAAAACAAAATGTTTTAAAACGTTTTCCATTGAGTGTCCAAATGAACACGACCATAATATTAACTGACAGAGGGGCCCAATTCCATTTCAAATTTTCTGTTCAGTCCATCACCCCACTTGCTCAGTTCCATCCATGGATCCCCCATCCAGTCCTGAGTGAGTCAACATTCAGAGGCTTCTCACCAGCTCTGATTCTTCACATCACCAGGCTTTCTCCTCTCCTCTTCGCTATCACCCTATCAAATGACTGTCACTCAATTCCGCTCACATGTTAGTCACCGTTTTGAAGTGGGACTGAGCTAGTGAAAGAAGCGAGTGAATGAAAAAGGATAAAGTGAATTTAGATTGAACACACTGAAGATATATTCCCAATTCCTTGAAATAATCCACAAACAGAGAATCGATGGAGGTTGAAAAATGCTTTCCACCAATCACGATAGATCAGTGAATAACAGCCTACCTGAAGGGCTGAAGGAAGGATACATCACAATCAGAATCTATTTGAGTATTCCAGTAAGCCAGTGTTCACCTACAGTAGTCTGTGTGAGCGTGTGGGTGATCATTTTCACAGGGGATTTGGGAGGTGACCTCTAAATGATGGCTCTCTATACATGAGAACTGGTTTGAAAAGCCTTTACAGTTTTCACACTCAAGTACCCTCGAGAGGCTTTCCTGACACGCGCACACACACACACACACTTTCTTCCCCCATTTTTCCTCTCTCTATCCCTCCTCCCCCACCCCATCCCTCTCACACCACACCCCCACTCCCTCCACGCCCCTCCACGCCCCCTCTCCCTCCACACCCTTTCCCTCCCTCCACGCCCCCTCCCCCCTCTCCCCTCTCCGCCCCCTCTCCCTCCACGCCCCCTCCACTCCCCTCTCCTCCACGCCCCCTCTCCCTCCACGCCCCCCTCCGCCCCTCTCCCTCCACGCCCCCTCTCCCTCCACGCCCCCTCCGCCCCTCTCCCTCCACGCCCCCTCTCCCGCCACGCCCCTCCACGCCCCCTCTCCCTGCATGCCCCCTCTCCCTCCACGCCCCCTCTCCCTCTGTCTTTTCAACCTCCAATGCATCGCTGCTCCTCATAAGCTCGTCAAGGGGATAAAAGCAGCAAAACATCTGTCTGTTCAGATGACAACGCTGGCTAAATAATGATACAACATTCCATCAACACTTGTGGTAATAGGCCTTCATTTCCAACGGGAAAATATCAAATAAACGAAAACAGACGCCTGAGTGAACCGAGAAATACAGTCTGTTATGATTGCAGCGTGAGGGTTAGGGTTAGGGTTAGGGTTAGGGTTAGGGTGAACTGAGAAATACAGTCTGTTATGATTGCAGAGTGAGGGTTAGGGTTAGGGTTAGGGTGAACTGAGAAATACAGTCTGTTATGATTGCAGCGTGAGGGTTAGGGTTAGGGTTAGGGTTAGGGTTAGGGTGAACTGAGAAATACAGTCTGTTATGATTGCAGCGTGAGGGTTAGGGTGAACTGAGAAATACAGTCTGTTATGATTGCAGCGTTAGGGTTAGGGTTAGGGTGAACTGAGAAATACAGTCTGTTATGATTGCAGCGTGAGGGTTAGGGTTAGGGTGAACTGAGAAATACAGTCTGTTATGATTGCAGCGTGAGGGTTAGGGTTAGGGTGAACTGAGAAATACAGTCTGTTATGATTGCAGCGTTAGGGTTAGGGTTAGGGTGAACTGAGAAATACAGTCTTATGATTGCAGCGTGAGGGTTAGGGTTAGGGTGAACTGAGAAATACAGGCTTATGATTGCAGCGTGAGGGTTAGGGTTAGGGTTAGGGTGAACTGAGAAATGCAGTCTGTTATGATTGCAGCGTTAGGGTTAGGGTTAGGGTTAGGGTTAGGGTTAGGGTGAACTGAGAAATACAGTCTGTTATGATTGCAGCGTGAGGGTTAGGGTTAGGGTTAGGGTTAGGGTGAACTGAGAAATACAGTCTTATGATTGCAGCGTGAGGGTTAGGGTTAGGGTGAACTGAGAAATACAGTCTTATGATTGCAGCGTGAGGGTTAGGGTTAGGGTGAACTGAGAAATACAGTCTGTTATGATTGCAGCGTGAGGTTGAGGGGAGTACATTCGGGTCAATTTGGGCCCATCATCATGTCTCTCTCTCTCTCCCTGTGTGCGTGTGTCACTGTGTGTGTGTGTGTTTGTGTCAGGGACAGTGTGTGTGTGTATGTAACAGATAGGATGTGTTTCTGTGGTTTACCGAATGGTGTGGTTAACAGCACGTGTGTGTCATTGTGTGCATGTGTGGTTATGTGGTTTACTACGTGTGTGTGTATAAATGTGTATGGTTTATCCAATGTGTGTGTCTCTGTGTGTATGTGTGTTGTTGTGCAGCTGTGTGTATGTGTGGTTATGTGGTTTACAATGTGTGTGTCTCTGTGTGTGTGTGTGTTGTTGTGCAGGTGTGTGTATGTGTGGTTATGTGGTTTACAATGTTTGTGTCTCTGTATGTGTGTGTGTTGTTGTGCAGGTGTGTGTGTGTGTGTGTGTGTGTGTGTGTGTGTGTGTGTGTGTGTGTGTGTGTGTGTGTGTGTGTGTGTGTGTGTGTGTGTGTGTGTGTGTGTGTGTGTGTGTGTGTGTGTGTGTGTGTGTGTGTGTGTGTGTGTGTGTCTGTGTATGTATGTGTGTGTGTGTGTGTGTGTGTGTTGTTGTGCAGGTGTGTATGTGTGTGTCTCTGTATGTATGTGTGTGTGTTGTTGTGCAGGTGTGTGTATGTGTGTCTCTGTATGTGTGTGTTGTTGTGCAGGTGTGTATGTGTGTGTCTCTGTGTGTGTGTTGTTGTGCAGGTGTGTGTATGTCTCTGTATGTGTGTGTGTTGTTGTGCAGGTGTGTGTATGTGTGTGTCTCTTTGTGTGTGTTGTTGTGCAGGTGTGTGTATGTCTCTGTGTGTGTGTTGTTGTGCAGGTGTGTGTATGTCTCTGTGTGTGTGTGTGTGTGTGTGTGTGTGTGTGTGTGTGTGTGTGTGTGTGTGTGTGTGTGTGTGTGTGTGTGTGTGTGTGTGTGTGTGTGTGTGTGTGTGTGTGTGTGTGTGTGTTGTTGTGCAGTTGTGTGTGTCTGTGTGTGTGTGTTGTTGTGCAGGTGTGTGTGTCTGTGTGTGTATGTGTGTTGTTGTGCAAGTGTGTGTGTCTCTATGTGTGTGTGTTGTTGTGCACTAAGCGTATAAAAGTGTACACATATACAGATGCAGGATCTTAATTTGATCACTCGGTTGCTGAGAATTTTAGCAGACACTCTCATCCAGAGCGACTTACAGGAGCAACTAGGGTTATGTGCCTTGCTCACCTAGTCAGTTGAACGATTTGAACCAGAAATCTTTTGGTTCTTGGCCAAAAGCTCTTAACTGCCACTTTCATGTATCCTCATTTTGACCAGCTTATAGTCTAACCAGCTATCAAGCAACACTATAGACTAAAAGCCTGCAGGTTTTTTTTTACTGTGACAATACATGTCAAATTAAGATCCTACACCTGTACATGTGTGTTTGCTAGTCTCTGCTGTTCTAAGGGGAACATCTTGTGAGTGAAGGGTTGAGCGAACAGAGGGATGAGCTAGGTATCAAGGCTGATGATGAGTGGACCGGAGTCGGAGAGACAGAGAGAGAGAGAGGGGGGGAGAGATAGAGAGGACCGAAGTCAGAGAGAAAGAGAGAGAGAGAGAGAGAGAGAGAGAGAGAGAGAGAGAGAGAGAGAGAGAGAGAGAGAGAGAGATGGGGAGAGATGGGGAGAGATAGAGAGGACTGAAGTCAGAGAGACAGAGAGAGAGAGAGAGAGAGAGAGGGGGAGAACGAGTCAGAGAGGGGGGAGAGATAGAGAGGACTGAAGTCAGAGAGAGAGAGAGAGAGAGAGACAGAGAGAGAGAGAGAGAGAGAGAGAGAGAGAGAGAGAGAGAGAGAGAGAGAGAGAGAGAGAGAGAGAGAGAGAGAGAGAGAGAGAGAGAGAGAGAGAGAGAGAGAGAGAGAGGGAGAACCAGAGTCAGAGAGAGGGGGAGAGATAGAGAGGACCAAAGTCAGAGAGAGAGAGAGAGGGAGGGAGAGAATGAAAGACAGAATCAGAGAAAGTGAAGGAGAGAAAGAAAGAGAGAATCAGAGAAAGTGAAGGAGAGAAAGAAAGAGAGCGGGAGATCGAGAGGTAAAAAAGGACAGAGAAAGAGAGACAGGGAGAAGAGGGAGGAGCTCTCTTCGCCCTTGATCTCTCTTATGCTCTCTCCTCCCTCTTTCACTCTACCCCTTCTACCTTCCCTTCTCTCCCCTCACCGTCCTCTCTCAATCTTCCTGTCTTCTCGCAGCATCGCACAATTTATTTTGGCCCACTCCCCTGCTACCCTGTCTCCAGGGCTTTGGAGGTGTGTAGTCTCCTCCCAGGCTGTACAGCATGTGTTCATGCAAATCTAATTGTGTGTGTGTGTTTCTTTCACACGGTATGTGTGTCTTTCACAATGTGTGTGCACCCGTGTGGGTGAGTTTTACAGTATATGTTTATGTATGGGGTGGCAGGTAGCCTAATGGTTAGAGCGTTGGACTATTAACCGAAAGGTTGCAAAATCAAATCTCCGATCTGACAAGGTAAAAAAAATCTGCCGTTCTGCTCCTGAACAATTCAGTTAACCCACTGTTCCAAGGCCCGTCACTGAAAATAAGAATTTGTTATTTAACTGACTTGCCTAGTAAAATAAAAATAAATGTAGCTGTGTACATCTGTGTGTGTTTTATTGTGCTATTTTTGCTCTCTCATACACACTCACTCAATCACTCACTCAGTCACTCTCAGTCAGTCACTCAGTGAGTCAGTCAGTCAGTCACTCACATACAGTGCCTTCAGAAAGACAACCATTTTCAAGTCTTGCCATAGATTTTCAAACCGATTTAAGTCAAAATGGTAACTATGCCACTCAGGAACATTCAATGTCATCTTGGTAAGCAACTCTACTGTAGATTTGTCCTTGTGTTTGAGGTTAGTGTCCTGCTGAAATGTGTCTCCCAGTGTCTGGTGGAAAGCAGACAACCTGGTTTTCCTCTAGGATTTTGCCTGTGATTAGCTGTATTCCGTTTATTTTTATCCCAAAAACCTCCCTAGTCTTTGCCGATGACAAGCATACCCATAACATGAGGCAGCCACTTCCATGTTTGAAAATATGAAGAGTGGTACTCAGTGATGTGTTGAGTTGGATTTGACCCAAACATAATGTTTTGTATTCAGGACAAAACAGTTAATTTCTTTGCCACATTTCTTGCAGTATTACTTGAGTGCTTTGCTTTCTGTACAGGCTTCCTTATTTTCACTTTGTCAATTAGGTTAGTAATATGTTTTTTACCCATCTACCAATCGATGCCCTTCTTTACATGGCATTGACAAACCTGCCTGATCTTTACATTTTTAATTTAACTTGGCAAGTCAGTTAAGAACAAATTCTTACTTAAAATGACAGCCTACCCCCGGCCAATTGTGCGCCGCCCTATGGGACTCCCGATCACGACCGGTTGCGATACAGCCTGGAATCGACCCAGGGTCTGTAGTGATGCCTATAGCACTGAAATGCAGTGCTTTAGACCGCTGCGCCACTCAGGAGACCTGTAAATCTTTGTGCTTGAATCTGTGCTTGAAATTCATTACTCGATTGAGGGACCTTATAGACAATTGTATGTGTGGTGTACAGATGGGTTAATCATAAATAAATAATGTTAGCTACTATTACTGAACACGGAATGAGTCCATGCAACTTACTATGTGATTTGTTAAAAAGGATCAACCCCTTTTTTGATGACATACCCAAATCTAACTGCCTGTAGCTCAGGACTTGAAGCAAGGATATGCATATTATTGATACCATTTGAAGGGAAACACTTTGAAGTTTGTGGAAATGTGAAATTCATGTAGGAGAATATAACACATTAGATCTGGTAAAAGACAATACAAAGAAAAAAACATCATCGTTGAAATGGAAGAGAAAGGCCATCATGTATTATTCCAACCCAGGCGCAGTTGAGATTTTGTTCACTAGATGGCAGCAGTGTATGTGCAAAGGTTTAGACTGATCCAATGAACCATTGCATTTCTGTTCAAAATGTTGTGTTAAGACTGCCCAAATGTGCCTAAATGGTTTATTAATAATTTTTCAAGATCATAACTGTGCACTCTCCTCAAACAATGGCATGGTATTATTTCACTGTAATAGCTACAGTAAATTGGACAGATTAACAAGAATTTAAGCTTTCTGCCAATATCAGATATGTCTATGTCCTGGGAATTGTTCTTGTTACTTACAACCTCATGCTAATCGCATTAGTCTACGTTAGCTCAACCGTCCCGTGGGTGGAACACCAATCTGTAGAGATCCTTAAGAGGTTTTAATAAGCACACTGTTACTCCTGAACTTATTTAGGCTTATTCAACAAAGGAGTTGAATATTGACTCAAGACATTTCAGCTTTACATTTGTTATTAATGTATATATAAAAATATATATATAAAAAAAAATATATATATATATATTTTTAAATCCACTTTGAGATTATGGGGTATTGTGTGTAGAATCAGTGACAACATCAAAATGTCATCCATTTTAAATTCAGGCTGTAACATGGCAACATCTGGAAAAAGTCAAAGGGTGTCAATACTTTCTGAAGGCATATAGAGCCAGCCAGCCAGACATGTAGAGCCAGCCAGCCAGACATGTAGAGCCAGCCAGCCAGACAGCCAGACATATAGAGTCAGCCAGCCAGACATGTAGAGCCAGCCAGCCAGACATGTAGAGCCAGCCAGCCAGGCATGTAGAGCCAGCCAGCCAGACAGCCAGACATATAGAGCCAGCCAGCCAGACATATAGAGCCAGCCAGCCAGACATATAGAGTCAGCCAGCCAGACATGTAGAGCCAGCCAGCCAGACATGTAGAGCCAGACAGCCAGACAGCCAGACATATAGAGCCAGCCAGACAGACATATAGAGCCAGCCAGCCAGACATATAGAGTCAGCCAGCCAGTCAGACATATAGAGTCAGTCAGCCAGCCAGACATAGAGTCAGCCAGCCAGCCAGACATATAGAGTCAGCCAGCCAGCCAGACATATAGAGCCAGCCAGACATATAGAGTCAGCCAGCCAGACATATAGAGTCAGCCAGCCAGGCATATAGAGCCAGCCAGCCAGACATATAGAGCCAGCCAGACATATAGAGCCAGCCAGCCAGACATATAGAGTCAGCCAGCCAGCCAGACATAGAGTCAGCCAGCCAGCCAGCCAGACATATAGAGTCAGCCAGCCAGCCAGCCAGACATATAGAGCCAGCCAGCCAGACATATAGAGTCAGCCAGCCAGACATATAGAGTCAGCCAGCCAGCCAGACACATAGAGCCAGCCAGCCGGACATATAGAGTCAGCCAGCCAGCCAGACATATAGTCAGCCAGCCAGACATATAGAGTCAGCCAGCCAGCCAGCCAGACATGTAGAGCCAGCCAGCCAGACATAGAGAGTCAGCCAGCCAGCCAGACATATAGTCAGCCAGCCAGCCAGACATATAGAGCCAGCCAGCCAGACATATCAAGCCAGCCAGTCAGACATATAGAGCCAGCCAGCCAGACATAGGAAGTCAGCCAGCCAGACATATCAAGCCAGCCAGTCAGACATATAGAGCCAGCCAGCCAGACATAGAGAGTCAGCCAGCCAGCCAGACACATCGAGCCAGCCAGTCAGACATAGAAAGTCAGCCAGCCAGTCAGACATAGAGAGTCAGCCAGCCAGTCAGACATAGAGAGTCAGCCAGCCAGTCAAACATATCGAGCCAGTCAGTCAGACATATCGAGCCAGCCAGCCAGACATTGAGAGTCAGCCAGCCAGTCAGACATATCGAGCCAGCCAGTCAGACATATCGAGCCAGCCAGTCAGACATATCGAGCCAGCCAGCCAGACATAGAGAGCCTGTCAGACATAGAGAGTCAGCCAGCCAGTCAGACATATCGAGCCAGCCAGTCAGACATATCGAGTCAGCCAGTCAGGCATATCGAGCCAGCCAGCCAGACATAGAGAGCCTGTCAGACATAGAGAGCCAGCTAGCAAGCCAACCAGCCATGCAGACAGCCAGACGGAGTGTCAGACATACTGTTGACACAGCCAGCAAGTCAGACACACACACAGACGTTTGTTCTCTCCCCTTTGATGAGCACACAGAAGCTTTTCTTCTCTTGATACAAATTTGACTCGTGCCCCTCGACGCTTTGAAATGCAATGGAGATAGCCACTTTGTTATGGTGAGCATACACACATCATTGCATAAGTGCTAGCTTGCAGACACACACATCTGCATAAGTGCTGGATTGAAGACACACACATCTGCATAAGTGCTAGATTGAAAACAAAAAGACATCACACATCTGCATAAGTGCTAGATTGAAAACAAAAAGACATCTGCATAAATGCTAGATTGAAGACACACAACATCTGCATAAGTGCTAGATTGAAGACACACAACATCTTTGTAAACAGTTCCTTCAGAAAGTATTCAAACCCCTTGTCTTATTCCACATGTTGTTGTGTTACAGCCTGAATACAAAATGGATTCAATAGATATGTTTCCTCACCCATCTACACACAATACCCCATAATGACAAAGTGAAAACATGTTTTTAGATTTTTTTTTTAGCAAATGTATTGAAAATGAAATACAGAAATATCTCATTTACAGTGCCTTGCGAAAGTATTCGGCCCCCTTGAGCTTTGCGACCTTTTGCCACATTTCAGGCTTCAAACATAAAGATATAAAACTGTATTTTTTTGTGAAGAATCAACAACAAGTGGGACACAATCATGAAGTAGAACGACATTTATTGGATAATTTTAAACACTATTATTGCACTACACAGTGAGTCCATGCAACTTATGTGACTTAAGTACATTTATACTCCTGACCTTATTTAGACTTGCCATAAAAAGGGCTTGAACACGTATTTATTTACTCAAGACATTTCAACTTTTACATTTGAATTCATTTGTAAAACAATTCAAAAAACATAATTCCACTTTCACATTATGGGGTATTGTGTGTAGGCCTGTTGACTAAAAATAAATTCAGTCTGTAACACATCAAATCTAAAATATGGAATACTTTCTGAAGACACTGTAAATGTAAATGCTCACTTGCAGACACCAAAAAAACATTTAATTGTACATTCACATTTTACACACACACACACACACACACACACACACACACACACACACACACACACACACACACACACACACACACACACACACACACACACACACACACACACACACACACACACACACACACACACACACACACACACACGAGTGTGTGTTCTTACCACACTCCTTCTTGGGCTCATCAGAGCGGTCCTTGCAGTCCTTGACATTGTCACACACCTTGGCGCTGTCGATACACTCTCCGTTCTTACACAGGAACTTCAAGGGACCCTCACACTTAGTGGCTGTGGCAGGAAGACATGGGGAAAGTATTTTATTACAGACAGTTAGCCAGGCAGACATACACAGACAAGCAGACAGACAGGTACAGGAAGGTACAGACAGACAGACAACCAGTCAGCTAGACATATAGAGCCAAAGAGCCAATCAGGAAGTTGGCCAACAAGCCAGACAGACACAAAGACAGCCAAGCCAGACAGGCACAAATACAGCCAAGCCAGACAGACACAAAGACAGCCAAGCCAGACAGACACAAAGACAGCCAAGCCAGACAGACACAAAGACAGCCAAGCCAGACAGATACAAAGACAGCCAAGCCAGACAAACACAAAGACAGCCAAGCCAGACAGACACAAAGACAGCCAAGCCAGACAGACACAAAGACAGCCAAGCCAGACAGGCACAAAGACAGCCAAGCCAGACAGGCACAAAGACAGCCAAGCCAGTAAAACGGGACAGACAGCCAGTCAGCTACAGTGCCTTGCGAAAGTATTCAGCCCCCTTGAACTTTGCGACCTTTTGCCACATTTCAGGCTTCAAACATAAAGATATAACACTGTATTTTTTTGTGAAGAATCAACAACAAGTGGGACACAATCATGAAGTGGAACGACATTTATTGGATATTTCTAACTTTTTTCTTCAAACAAAAGCCTGAAATGTCGCAAAAGGTCGCAAAGTTCAAGGGGGCCGAATACTTTCGCAAGGCACTGTATATAGAGCCAGCCAGCCAGACATATAGAGCCAGCCAGACAGATATATAGAGCCAGCCAGCCAGATATATAGAGCCAACCAGCCAGACATAGAGAGTCAGCAGGCCAGCCAGCCAGACATATAGAGCCAGCCAGCCAGCCAGAGAGCCAGCCAGCCAGCCAGACATATAGAGCCAGCCAGCCAGACATATAGAGCCAGCCAGCCAGACATAGAGCCAGCCAGCCAGACATATAGAGCCAGCCAGCCAGACATATAGAGCCAGCCAGCCAGACATAGAGAGCCAGCCAGCCAGCCAGCCAGTCAGACATAGAGAGCCAGCCAGCCAGCCAGACATAGAGAGCCAGCCAGCCAGACAGAGAGTCAGCCAGCCAGCCAGAAATAGAGAGTCAGCCAGACAGCCAGTCAGACATATAGAGCCAGCCAACCAGACATAGAGAGTCAGCCAGCCAGCCAGATCGAGCCAGCCAGTCAGACATATAGAGCCAGCCAGCCAGTTAGACATAGAGAGTCAGCCAGCCAGCCAGATCGAGCCAGTCAGACATATAGAGCCAGCCAGCCAGTTAGACATAGAGAGCCAGCCAGCCAGTTAGACATAGAGAGCCAGCTAGCCAGTTAGACATAGAGAGCCAGCTAGCCAGTTATACATAGAGCCAGCTAGCCAGACATAGGGAGTCAGCCAGCCAGACATATCAAGCCAGCCAGCCAGACATAGAGAGTCAGCCAGCCAGTCAGACATATCGAGCCAGCTAGTCAGACATATCGAGCTAGCAAGCCAGACATATCGAGCCAGCCAGCAAGCCAACCAGCCATGCAGACAGCCAGACAGAGTGTCAGACATACTGTTGATACAGCCAGCAAGCCAGACACACACACACACACACACACACACACACACACACACACACACACACACACACACACACACACACACACACACACACACACACACACACACACACACACACACACACACAAAGCCTCCTACCCAGGGGTCTACACATACCATTGACACAGCCGGCCTCATCACTCTGGTCAGGACAGTCATGGACCTTGTTACACTGCTTGGTGCCGTGGATACAGGAGCCATCCCCACACTGGAACTCATCTGGCCTGCACGTCAGTAGGGCTGTAACACACACACAGATACACACAGATACACACACAGATACACACAGACACACACACGGATACACACGGATACACACACAGATACACACAGACACACACACGGATACACACAGACACACACACAGATACACACAGATACACACAGACACACACAGATACACACAGACACACACACGGATACACACAGATACACACACAGACACACACAGATACACACAGATACACACACAGATACACACAGATACACACAGACACACACACAGATACACACAGACACACACAGATACACACAGATACACACAGATACACACAGATCACACAGATACACACAGATACACACAGAGATACACACAGATACACACAGACACACACACAGATACACACAGACACACACACAGATACACACAGACACACACAGATACACACAGACACACACAGATCACACAGATACACACACAGATACACACAGACACACACGGATACACACAGAGACACACACAGATCACACAGATACACACACAGATACACACAGAGACACACACGGATACACACACAGATACACACAGACGCACACACAGACGCACACACGGATACACACAGACGCACACACGGATCACACAGACGCACACACAGATACACACAGACACACACACACACAAGGATACACACAGATACACACAGACGCACACACAGATCACACAGACGCACACACAGATACACACAGACGCACACACATATACACACAGACGCACACACGGATACACACAGACGCACACACGGATACACACAGACGCACACACAGATACACACAGACACACACACACACACACACACACACAAGGATACACACAGATACACACAGACGCACACACAGATCACACAGACGCACACACAGATACACACAGACGCACACACATATACACACAGACGCACACACGGATACACACAGACGCACACACGGATACACACAGACGCACACACAGATACACACAGACACACACACACACAATGATACACACAGATACACACAGACGCACACACGGATACACACAGACGCACACACGGATACACACAGCCGCACACACGGATACACACAGACACAAACACGGATACACACAGACGCACACATACACAAGGATACACACAGATACACACACAGATACACACAGACGCACACACAGATACACACAGACGCACACACAGATACACACAGACGCACACACAGATACACACAGACGCACACATACACAAGAAGGGGAGAGAGTTGGGGAAAAAATGTGACTACAGGAGGGAAGAGTCCGTTAAACACTAAATAACGGAACTGAGGACTGAACTGAGGACTGAACTGAGGACTGAAATCAGCACTGAACTGAGGACTGAAATCAGAACTGAACTGAGGACTGAAATCAGAACTGCACACTGAACTGAGGACTGAACTGAGGACTGAAATCAGAACTGAACTGAACACTGAACTGAGGACTGAATTGAGGACTGAAATCAGCACTGAACTGAGGACTGAACTGAGGACTGAACTGAGGACTGAAATCAGCACTGAACTGAGGACTGAAATCAGCACTGAACTGAGGACTGAAATCAGCACTGAACTGAGGACTGAACTGAGGACTGAACTGAGGACTGAAATCAGCACTGAACTGAGGACTGAAATCAGCACTGAACTGAGGACTGAAATCAGCACTGAACTGAGGACTGAAATCAGCACTGAACTGAGGACTGAACT